>NC_042997.1:124429724-124434724 GCF_006345805.1 Octopus sinensis | reverse complement strand
GAATAACTAAAGAAAACCCAAAACGCTATATTTGATAACTAGCTACTAGTACATATAATATGAAATGCAGATTGTTTCCAAATTATATGCACCGTTCGGTAGTTCATAGAATACTCAGCAGATCGTAAACTATTTAGCGATGTATGCAATATGTTACATTATATACAATATAACATCGTTATATATTTCTTCATACACCTTTTGGGAAATTACATGATCTTCGCATTAAAAGACCGATCATTTAAGAAATTTTGCTATTCAACTCAGTGTATTTTTCATATTCCAGAATCAGAATTTACTTACGTGGAATTATGATATTGTTATTTATCACCATCAAGAGGCTCATTCTGTTTACACTTTCTACATTGAAAACATATCCCCATGTTTGAATGCTTATAACATATACGCAACACGAAATAACGTCGACACGTTTAAATCAATGTACATTTGCCTTTAGTGACGGCAGAGGTGAGATTTCTTCACAATATATTAATTATATTGAAGAAAATCAATTCATTCCTACAATTGTTATTTGTAACATCTCATTGCCCATCATGTGCAAAGTATGAGAAATGAGACTGCCATTCAAATTGTAACTCATCCCCGTTTGTGAAAAGGAAGCAGTTTGTATTGGCATTCTTTAGAAATGTCTTTTCTCTGAGGTGTCTTCATTTCAAGATTTCAGAATGCTATAGTTAAATATGTTTAAGTTTTCCATCATAATTGTTATTTCATATATCCCAAATCGTTGAATCATATCATTCGGAGTTTAAAGTATTTTAAACTACTAACCAAAGTGTCGAAGTTTCTTTCCTGCAACTATAGATGTGTTGTAACTATCAGTATTATTCACGTAGGAATAAAGCTACAGAAATAGGCAGTATATAAACGATAAATATGTAAAGGCGTTGCTATACTGTACTGGATCAAAGTTCAGTCGAATACTGATGACCGAATGACTACAGAGAAAATTTAATAACAGAATAAAGACAATAGTAATGAGTAAATGATCGTTGATTTAGATAAACAGTATAAGTATTATATCAGGCTATAATATGTTTTTAAAGAGGCTGGTGATGTTCTATTCTCTCAAATTTTACCTGCAGAAGAAACATTTTCCGAAAAGTTCCATATCCCTCTACTCTCGGCAATTTCATTATACACTTTTTATCAGTTTTATCATATATTAATTTCTTATATAATCAAAAGATTGAAATTTTATCGGGGAGAATATACGAGAGTACCTTACTGGTATCTGTTTTGATCCGTTATTAACAGTGTATGTTAATTGAAACGGTTAGATGCAGATTTCAAATCTGATTGGTAAAGATGCATGCAAGTTCAATCAATACCGTTACATAAACATTAAATAAATTAGATGAGACAATCATTTTCTTCATATTAACTTAGTCAAAGGTATACATACATGGGCACATACATTAATACATACATACATACATACATACATACATACATACATGCATACATACATACATACATACATACATACATACATACATACATACATACATACATACATATGTACGTACGTTAATTTATATATAAATAATAAGTACTGAATACAGATTTGGTGTATGTGAAAAATATATTTTAGCACTTAAGCCTGGACACGGAAATATATTTCAAACCACTTCATAATTATAAGATTCCATACCCATGTACTTTTCGTACTGGGTGGCATCCAAACCAGAAACTTATTTTCAAATTAATATATATATATATATATATATATATATATCGGTTGGTAAATAGTAAGTTATATATGTATATATAAGTAAATAAATAAATAAATAATATATATATATATATAGGCAGATCATAATTTTCAAACTTGCGGCTTTTATTGTAAAACTTAACATTTGAGGAAACATGAGTATCTGAATTTAGCTAAGAGATCAAATGGCAAATAAGTTTTATTTAAATAATAATATTTATATGAAGAATTTCAAGGGTAGTCTCGATAAAATTAATATGATATCAAATTACTGAGTTCAGAGATACAAGGAAATATAATTTAATAATGTTGCGGAAAAGATGACTGAATCTCGTTCAAGTGCACATATTAATTGAAATAGATGTGCCTGTTTTTTAAATCCTGGACATATATTTCTTTCTCGTATTTACATGGAGATGAAATTATGTACATATATGAAGCCTTCAGTGACACACGATCAAAGAAAAAATTATTTGAAAGTAATTATGGTTGATTTAGCAAATATTACACCTCAGTAGTAGCTTAAGATAGACTCCATAGTTGAATAAATTTATAATATTTAACACCGGTTCTTTAATCATTTATTGCTTTGACTATTACTTTTTGTTTTGTTTTCTGTTAAAAGAATGGCAGATTCATTTCAAAATGTCATCGTAAGCTGGAAATAATTTTCATAAACTGCTATGCTTATATCGTTTTTATCGTACTGATATATATATATATAATATATATATATATATATATATATGTGTGTGTGTGTGTGTGTGTGTGTGGTGTGTGTGTGTGTGTGTGTGTGTATGTGTGTGTGTGTGTGTGTGTGTGTGTCGTGGCTGTGTGGTAAGGAGTTTGCTTCCCAACCACATGTTTCCGGATTCAGTCCCACTGTGTGGCATCTTGGGCAAGTCATTTCTACTACAGCTTCGGGCCGACATAAGCTTTGCGTAAATACTTGGTAGGTAGAAATTAAAAAAGCTCGTTGTAAATATTTGTGTGTCTGTACCCGCCACCGCTTGAGAACCGATCCTTGTGTGCTTATGTTTCTGTAATCTTGGAGTTCTCCAAAAGAGACCAATGGAATGAAAAGTAGGCTTTAAAAAAATAGATACTAGTATGGATTTATTCAAGTAAAATTTTTGAACGTGGTGCCCCAGCATGGCCGCAGACTAATTACTGATTGAATTAAAACGTAATTGATATATTCATATACATACATAAAGTATATATACATAAGGGAATATATATAATATATATATATATATATATATATATATACATATGGTATTTTTATGCAAGCTTAAAGTTTATGGCGATCACCGTGCAATGAATAAGGAAAATGGTCTAATAAGGGGGCATTTAAGCCTTCGACAGAAAAAAGGCTTTCCTATCCGTGTAGAACTCTAACCCACATCTCTCTGTTAACGCGACTAAGTGTGTTACCTTAACACCAGCGAATTAGCCGCCCTGTTTCTGTTAGATTTAAGTACTATATTAGTTCGTATTTGTTTTTATGTAAACATTCTTTCTATATGCTTTCGGTACGAATATTTTTTCTTATACATTTCGGTATTTTAAATTCCTGTATTAGACTAGTTTCCTTAATCATTGCACGGTGATCGCTTTTAGCTTATATAAAAATATCATTATTATTATTATTTACAGGATTGTAAAATACAGCACCGTATAACAAAACCATTCGCACCGAAAGCATATATATATGTTTATACTTTGTTATCTCCCCTTCTCCCCAGATCTCCTGTATGAACCTTCTGTCCGGCCTTCGCCATGATAGATCGCTAGCCACTACATATTCTGAAGCCTTCCAGGTGACCAACGGAGTCAGGCAGGGCTGTGTCCTGGCCCCAACACTGTTCAGCATCATGTTCTCGGCAATGCTGTCCGACGCCTTCAGGGACTGCAAGTCCGGTATCGACATCAAGTACAGGACGGACGGGAAACTTTTCAACTCCAGAAGATTGCAGGCCGTCACAAAGGTAAGGGAGACAGTCGTCAGAGACTTTCTCTTTGCTGACGACTGCGCCCTTAATACAATCGTTGAGCAGGAGATGCAGCTCGGGATGGACAGGTTCTCATCAGCCTGTGACAACTTCGGTCTCACCATCAGTGCCAAGAAAACCGAAGTGATGTTTCAGCCAGCCCCCGGCAAACAATACCATGAGCCTCAGATAAAGGTGAACGGACGGATCCTACGAGCGGTGGAAAACTTCACCTACCTGGGCAGCACTCTTTCCTGCAATGCCAACATAGATGCTGAAATCATCAACAGAATCTCCAAGGCAAGCAGCGCGTTTGGGAGACTGCGAAAGAAAGTCTGGGAGCGGAGAGGAATCAGCCTCAACACCAAGCTGAAAGTCTACCGGGCAGTCGTGCTTACCACCCTACTATACGGCTGCGAGACGTGGACTGCTTACCGAAGGCACGAGCGCCAGATAAACCACTTCCACTCAGGTGTCTTCGGAACCTCCTTCACATCCGCTGGCAGGACAAAGTCCCAGACACGGAAGTTCTGAAGCAGGCAGATCTCCCTAGCACCATCACGATCATGCGCAAGGCCCAGCTGAGATGGGCGGGCCACGTCTCCCGCATGTCCGACACTCGCATCCCAAAACAGCTCTTCTACGGTGAACTCAGCCAGGGCAAACGCAAAGTCGGAGGGCAGAAGAAGCGCTTCAAGGACAGTCTCAAAGTCTCTCTCAAAGACTTCTCCATCGGCACAGAGACTTGGGAGACACTTGCTGCCGACCGCTCATCCTGGCGCAGCGCAATCACCACAGGAGCAAAGACAGCCTAGGAGAGACGGATTCAGTCAGCCGAACAGAAATGCCAGATGCGGAAAGCCAGAGCCAGAGCCACCTGCACCAATAGCACAGCCCCTACCCACTTCTGCCCCACCTGTGGGAGGGGCTTCCTTGCCCGGATTGGCCTCACCAGCCACCTCCGGTCTCATAGCAGCAATTCCACCAAATGATGTCAATGGTCATCTTCGAACCCGAAGGACGAACATTACATATTCTATATTTTCTCTCCTTGGAAGAGCGTACGGCTCGAAACGTTAAAGACTTTTGCAATTCCCGAGCGTTATACTAACACATCTATCTGTTTGATGTCGATACCACTTGTCTTCATCTTTTGTTTTTTTGTGAATTCTCCCTATATATATATATATAGATGTGTATATGTATATGTTTGTGTATGTGCGTGCGTGCGTGTGTGTGTGTGTGTGTGTGTGTGTGTGTGGTGTGTGTGT
>NC_042997.1:124367224-124424724 GCF_006345805.1 Octopus sinensis | reverse complement strand
GGGCTGCCCAGATTGGAGCAATCTCAAGATTAATCAGCCGAAATTGCGAAGATGATCTGGTTCTTGACTGATGACTGAGAGCTTCGAAAGTCCCGTCTGTGTGTTCTTTTGTCGTCTTCAAAATGTTTCACGTTCTTGTCCCAGTTTGTGTTTTTTTAACGTTTACATATATATATATATATATATATATATATATAATATATATATATATATATATATATATATATATATATATATGTATGTGTGTGTGTGTGTTTCCTTCTGTGTGTATGTATACCTGTATGTGCGTGCATGCATGAGTGTGTCTGTCTGTGTGTGTCTATGCAAACGTATATAGTGTAAGCAGTATACAAAGAACTGTAAGTCTACAAGTAAGGTATTGTTACCTCAAGGTATTTTGTAATATATTCGGAAACTAGTCACGATATAATTTGCTTCAACCAATTCTTTGATCATCATACTGAAGTTAACTTGACAAGTATGAACTTTACTATCAGGTAAAAAGAAAATTACTGATAGCTGATATTCAGCTAACTAGGTTTTAATATTTTGTTTTCTATTTATTATACTTTCAGGTCCATATCCGGGCGGATAGTCGGTACTGGATGGTGGTTTTTTACATTGATCATTATTTCATCTTACACCGCTAATTTAGCGGCTTTCCTCACCATTGAGCGACTTCTTCCTCCAATTAATTCTGCCAAAGATTTGGTCGAACAGAAAAAAATTCAGTATGGGACAATCAAATCTGGCTCAACAGAAGAATTTTTCCAGGTAAGTTTCTTTCTTACTTTTTTTTATAAAGCTCGCAAGAAATATTTATTTATTCACCAGTTCCTGTGAGTTTTGATAAGGTGAAATAATGATTACAAGTTCTAAGATAAAATAACTAAAATGAGTTAGCTTGTAGCGAGGAGTGAAAGTCCAGCGTTTCATTAAATGCTACACATTAAGAAAGAAAATAATTGAAGCTGATATTGGGGAGCTTGCTTACGAACCACATGGTTCCGGGTTCAGTCCCACTGCGTGGCACTTTGGGAAAGTATCTTCTACTATAGTATCGAGCCGACCAAAGACTTGTGAGTGGATTTGGTTGATGGAAACTGAAAGAAGCCCGTCGTATAAAGGTATATGTATATATATATGTGTGTGTGTTTGTGTTTCTGTGTTTGTCCCCCCAACATCGCTTGACAACCGATGCTGGTTTGTTTACGTCCCCGTAACTTAGCGGTTCGGCAAAAGAGACCGATAGAATAAGTACTAGGCTTACAAAGTGTAAGTCCTGGTGTCGCTTTGCTCGACTAAAGGCGGTCAAATGACTGAAACAAGTAAAAGAAAGAAAGAAGAGTGAAAACTAGAAGAAAGGGAGAGGACAGTGAATGTAATTGGACGTGGGGTGATGAAAGGGATAGGGGACGTTTACAACAGTGACGGTAAAGAAGAAATAATTATGAGGTGTGTGTGCAAATTTAGTGTGAATGCGATAAGATGAGGGGAAATCGAAGTAGATTTGTAGGAAACTAATACGGAGAGGTGGATATTGTTTACAGCGAGAGAAATGTCCGGGTACGTAATGGCAATATCAGATATAGTGAAGATGAATTAAAATATCGGATGGACATTGTTCATAAAGGATATGAAAAGAGAGTTGATTTTTGTTGAATGTAGTGGTCCCACGTAGCCATCAATGTACAGGCCATAAAGCCCACGCAACAATGTGGGCCACTAACAAGTTGGTATAACTGGAAACTTTCTTAGTGTTCATAGCTAGTCCACGAAATTCTAAGTAAACATCTCTTGGAAAGGAGAAACAGTTTAAGTCGAATTCAGGGAGTCGGACAAGTGTAGTGGGATCTTTTCTATTCTGAAGCCAGTTTTTTCAAATTTTTCCTACTGAACCAAACAATTTGAAACTTCGTATACTGGTAGAATGTGTCAAAAGTAAACTTAATTGTAAACCAGAATGAAAACGGAATTGTAACTTCTAAGTTTAACGTTGTTTAATAATTAGAATTTTAACCAATGATATTCCGTCATTCGGCTTTATTTTATTTACTCCGTCTCGACCACCAATTTCGTGACGTATTAGACATCTTAAATGTAAACAAGCTATAGTCAGCCACCTTCTAATAACAAAAGTTTGTCTTTGAAGTTACCGTCTAGGGGAAGCATTGATGTACATGTGTGTGTGTGTGTGTGTGTTTGATGGGGTGTGGGAGACAGTATGTTGTGTAAGTGAAGTGCTTCTGTTAGTGTGTGTGAAGAGACAGAGAGAGTAATGTGTGAAAGAGAGAGATAACTGAAATTTTTTACTCGGTGTATGTGTATATGTATGTCTGCATGTATGTGTGTGTGTATGTATGTGTAAGTATGTGTGTGTATGTATGTGTGTGTGTGTATGTATGTATGGCCGATTCATCGTAATTACGATGAATCGGCCATACATACATAGATACATACACACACACACATACATGCAGACATACATATACACATACACCGAGTAAACAATTTCAGTTATCTCTCTCTTTCACACATTACTCTCTCTGTCTCTTCACACACACTAACAGAAGCACTTCACTTACACAACATACTGTCTCCCACACCCCATCAAACACACACACACACACACATGTACATCAATGCTTCCCCTAGACGGTAACTTCAAAGACAAACTTCCCTCGTCATAAAATCTCTTCCTCTTAGTCTCTTTCGCTCTCATTACTTATGTAAAAAAATAAAAGTTTTTTACGGAAATCGACGGAAAACTTGTGCTACGACAAGCGAAACTTCGCCGAAATTTAATATTAAAAAAGCAAAGAGCTGGCAGAAACGTTAGCACGCCGGGCGAAATGCGTAGCCGTATTTCGTCTGCCGTGTTTGTTTACAGTTTTCCGAACGTTAGTACGTCACAAAAGCGCTTTCTACGTCACACTAATAGAATGCAGTCAAGTTTTACACATGAAAATAAACAATCTGATTGGTTAAAATTCGCAGTTTTAATCTACGATTAAAGTCATAAAATAGATTTTTCTCAAATAAACTAGTTCCAACCTGTGTCTTGTTTTGCTAGACTCTATCAGCATACGAAGTTTCAGATTATTTAGTTAAGTAGAAAGATCTGTGGTCCTGGCTTCAGAATAGAAAAGATCCGTGTAGTGTGATTTGGTTCACGCGTGATATGATCATGAATAAAATCTTTTGTGTAAGAGGTAGTTTTCATTAGAGATAAGTGCGAACAACGATTTTACGTTCACGGTCGTAGTAAAGAAGAGCTTAGCTTTTCCAGAAGTGGAAGAGAATTTGAAGTAAATAAAATTGTGTCCGGAAATATGATGAAAGGACAGTGACCAGGGTATGACTTTAAATTCTAAATCACCTCATTTTGTCTTAAAAAGCAACAGCAAAACATTAGGATATAACTTACTGTGCTCTATCTAGCAAACAAAGAGAGGGTATTGATCAGAGACTTACGTAAATGGGGCTGGCAAAGGGATCAATAGCAACTATAACAACGAATGAGTATAACATCTACGGATTGCTTATGACTGTATGGATAGTTCTTGTTTTGTTAAGAATTAGTAATAGGAATTATTATAGTTAACATATTAGATTGTAATTAATCATAACATACATATAATCTATTTGCGGCGTACATATACATAAACGCACATACATGCATACATAGATACATAACTAGATACATAATACATAATACATATATACACACATATACTCATACATACATACACTCACAGATCTATATATGTATACATACATCACAGATATATATATATATAAATATAAATATATATATATATATATATATATATATATAATATATATATATATATATATATATATATAAATATATATAAATATATATACATGTATACAGACATACACACATACATAATGTAAATACATATGTATATGTGTGAGTGTGTGTGTGCGTGTGTGTACGAGGAGAGAGAGTGAAGTAAAGAAAAGATAAATATCGCAAGAATTTCTAGACCTTAAAACAAATCTGATAAATTCACATGTTGGCACAGGAACATTTAACACATGCAAGACTTTATGTATATTGTATACCAGCATCAAATACGCAACTAGAGCTCAAAGGCTAGATTCTTCATTATGAATCAGTAAATATTTCAACACTTATCAGCTCCTAATTTTCTACGAAAGCACGTTATCGAACAGTTTCCTCCTTTAGAAGTTTCACAAAACTCCACTTAAATATGACTTAACAAATTCTATCATATACAACTCTAAAGTTCGATATAGCCTTGGCCAATTTTGGCCAAAACATATCTAAGCTTATCTAAGTTTATTGGCAAAGATTCACTTAACATTACACCCAGTAACTGGCTTACAGATATGGGGTAACTTTTCTCTCCGTTTCTTCTATCATTGCCGCAAAGTCATCATCATTTCTGCAATAGAGAACATCACGCTACATCAAAGCCGATTCAGTACAACTGTCTTATTGTTCACATAATAGATCGTCTACTTCCTAACACTGCAACGTTCCAGTGTTACTTAGTGCCCACGTTTTATAAGCAAATCTCCAACATGTATATAACCAAACTGATTAGCAACGGCATTAATCACCCTGATTCAGGAAGACGTACAAAGTTCATGGGTACTTCGCCATCTTTCAATGGTTAATTAATTAACAATAGGAAGAAAATACTGAAATACATTTAATTAATCTTGACAATATATTCAAATCTATCAGTCTGTTTGAGCGTCGGTCTCTCACTTATTTATCTATCTATCTGTCTTTCTGTCTGTCTGCCTACCTGTTTGTCTGTCTGTCTGTCAGTCTTTAAGGTGTAAAAGGTGCTGTGTGTAAGTAGAGTTGTTGGCGTTGATGGCGGCGGCGAGGATTACAATATTGGGTGTGGAGTTGGCAATGTTCGAAGTGGAGGAATAGGGAGAGAGAAGTAAGAGAGAAAGGGAGAGAAGGGGAGAGAGAGAGTGAGACTGAGAATAAGAATAAAGACGAATATGAATGATGAGGAGGAGAAAGTGGAGGTGGTGGTGGTGATGGTGGTGGCGTCGGAGTTAGAGGATGTGTTGGAATAACCAATTTCTTCTCTTTGACTGCTTATCTCTCTGTCTCTTTGTCCTGTTTGTCTGGCTGTCAGCCTGTCTGCCAACCTGTTTGTCAGTCTGTTTGTCTCTTTGACTGCTTATCTCTCTGACTGCCTGTTTAGTATGAAACTTAAATTATTCTGTGAAGAACATTTAATTCTTGTAACATTTAAAAGAAGACTCTCTCGTCCACATTTATTCCGGAAAGCTGAATTCCTTGAGGAGTTAAGCGAATGTCATTTCTATCAAACGCCATCACCACCAGCACCACCACCACTACTACTACTAGTAGCAGCAGCAGCAGTAGCTGTAGTACAAGTAGTAGTAGTAGGAAAAGCAGCAGCAGTAGTGGTAGTAGTACTAGTAGTAGTCGGAACAGCAGCAGTATAGGTAGTGGTAGTAGTAGTAGCTGCAGCAGTAGAAGGATTTCAGTTTTACTGTACCACCACCACCATCACCACTACTACTACTACTAATACTAGTAGTAGTAGTAGTAGCAGCAGCAGCAGCAGTAGTAGCAGTAGTAGGAAGAGGAGCAGCAGTAGTAGTGATAGTAGTACTAGTAGTCGGAACAGCAGCAGCAGCAGCAGCAGTAGTAGTAGTAGTAGTAGGAAGAGGAGCAGCAGTAGTAGTGATAGTAGTACTAGTAGTCAGAACCACAGCAGCAGCAGCAGTAGTAGTAGTAGTAGGAGAAGCAGCAGCAGTAGTGGTAGTAGTACTAGTAGTAGTCGGAACAGCAGCAGTAGTGGTAGTAGTAGTAGTAGCTGCAGCAGTAGAAGGATTTCAGTTTTACTGTACCACCACCATCACCACTACTACTACTAGTAGTAGTAGTAGTTAGTAGTAGTAGGAAGAGGAGCAGCAGTAGTAGTGGTAGTAGTACTAGTAGTCGGAACAGCAGCAGTAGTGGTAGTAGTAGTTGTAGCTGCAGCAGTTGAAGGATTTCAGTTTTATTGTACCACCACCATCACCACCATTACTACTACTACTAGTAGTAGCAGCGGTATTAGTAGTAGTGCAAGTAGTAGTAGTAGTAGGAGGAGGGGCAGCAGTGATGGTAGTAGTACTAGTAGTAGTAGGAACAGCAGCAGCAGCAGTAGTAGTAGTAGGAACAGCAGCAGCAGCAGTAGTAGTAGTAGTATTATTAGTAGTAGTAGTAGCTGCAGCATTAGAAGGATTTCAGTTTTATGGTAGAGCCAATGACTTTTGATGGATCATATCAAAAATTACCAATTCTAGTATGAAAATCTCAATTTTCGTTGAGTTTCAACGATTATCTATTGCTCTTGTAGGTGGTTGTCATTCATTTTATTATTCTACCTGTTTATTGTGCTTTTTGTTTTTACTTTTAGATTCTTCCATTTGCCCCCCTTTTTTTATTTTCCCCCTCGTCTTACATTTTCTATTTCGTTTTAATCTTGCTTGTTGTTATTTTCATTCATTACGTCCTTGTTATCGTTGTTATTATTGATATCGTTGTTGTTGTTGTTGTTATTGTTGCCAGTGTTGGTGTTGTTGTTGCTGTTGTTGTCGGTGGTGGTGGTTGAGTTGTAATCACTATTTTTATTCTTTTACCTGTAATATCATTGTCCTCGTCGTCACCGTCGTCACCACCACCATCGAAACCACCATCGACACCACCATCATCATCATCACCATCATCTTTAACAATCATCATTGTTACCATCGTCGCCGTCATGATCATGATCATGATCATGATCATCATCATGATCATGATCATCATCATCATCATCTTCACTACATCTCCATTTCGCTCTCACATTAAAAAAAAAAAAAATGTCTGAACTAAATTTCTACTTTCTTGCTCAATTCTCCATTTTATTTTCCTTCCTTTTATTCTTCGAATATTTAATTTTTTTTTTTCTCATGTTTGACAATTTATTTTCTAATTCTTCATCCGCATCGTAAAATTTCCAATCTCCGCTTGATAGCTTTCACTCAACTGATTACTTTCTTAACAAGCAGATCGAAATTCGACAGGTTTAGGTTAGGACGTGGCGTATGCGGAGGAATGTGAGGGAGTGCTGAAATTGCGGTCTATCAATTTCCTCCTTGTTTTCCGGCAAATTAGGGGAAATATATTAGAATATTCGAAACAATAGCTTCTTACGTGAGTAAAATAGGAAATTTTTGGAAAACAAGGATACATACATATATACATACATATATAAATATATATCATATAAATATCACTGGTAAACAGGTAGTATCTATCTATCTATATATATATATATATATATATATATATTATATAGTACCCGTATAATTTCACTTGCATTAAGTAAAAGCTAGTTTTGTAAAGATGGAACAAGCGAATAAAGGAACAAGAGAAGGAAAAATAAGATAAAGGGGAGAGTGAGGACAGTGAAAGTGTGATTGAGAGGGAGAGAGAGAGAGAGAGGGGGGAGACAGAGAGAGGTAGTCATTGAAACAAAAATGATATCGATAATGAGTCCAGTAATTTACAGGGACGAGATCGAATACGATGGAGCACAGCACTCGCGTAGTAAGAGTGTGTGCCGCCCTGGGCGGCCCTTCCATTTCCTAGGACCCATAAAAAACACATATTGTCAACAGCAAACCCAAAAGTATCGCCAAAGGTACCGCCCCTACCGGCCCCACTAGCTACGCCTGTGCTCAGCACAGTGAGTTTCGAATTCCTAGTGTAAATTATATACTTTCCTTATTTATGCATTTCGATTTTGAACTAGTAACATAATGATCGATTAATATATGCAGAAATCTATCAACCTGCCAAAGCATAAGCTTTGGAGAAAGGACTAATTTGAGATGGTAAAAAATGCTCGTTAAATTGGCTCCGTAACCTACATGATAGTAACGTTCAGTTAGTCCTAATTAGAAAAAAATTAGTTCTGAAAGCAAAGTAACTGAGAAAATTAGCATTATCCTGATCCGTGACGATCAGTCAATATTCATCATCATCATCCATCATTTTGAATTCGGGTTTTCTTCCCGTTAATGATGGTGGCTTATCTACCTCAATGCCGTAGCAACCGCCCTCACACCATCTCGTCATCTTGCCCGGTTTTGGGCGTCCTCCTTTCTCAAGTCAACCCTCCCAACCATGGAAGGAAAACGGGAGCTGTTTGTTAGGATTAAGCCGATTAAAAACTGCTGTTCCCATTAATAAGCTGTGTGATCTTAAATCTAGGATATTAACACAACATTTCCCATAGCAGTACTATATGACAGTTTCCCATATCGCTGAAAACAATGTTTTCTTTCGTCAAGGGAGGGGTAAATTTTGGGTTGCAAATACTTTACCGTTGCTCGATGAAGTTCAGAGCATATATAACAGTGAAAGAAAAATTTAATGTACGCTGGGCATCTGCGAAAAGAGAATGTACTAATTTATATATAGACACGTATTCAGTGCAAAGAGATATGATTCAGCAAAAATACCGTCTACAGTAAAATAATGCAAGCGTCGATCAAAAATATATCTGTGATTAAATTTTCATACAAATACGATACTGTAATTACCATAAAATTGAAGCTTAAATTATAAAAAAGAAATAAATTGGTATCTAAATGTAACGGCTACTTCAGTCCTGAAGTCCTAGATGCTCGTTTGAATATCAAATCAGCCCTAACCAAAGTGACGTTTCTAAATGGAAATAAAGAATCATTATGTGTTGTATAATGAACTTCGTTATAGTTAAATTAACATAAACTCTTCGGATTAAATAGACAGCAAGTCACTTATTTAAAATTACTTTCGAATATTTTAATCCTTGTAAAAATGGAATATATTTTCTTTTTAACAGAGTAATGCTTCGTAGTGAATAATTTATACTTTTTACGTGACATCTTTAAATATAAATCCAAATTAAAGGTAATTAGATATGAATTAAAAACTGACGTACATTATGTAATCTTCAATATTATTAAGTTACACATAACTTTTGCGGTTACAGCTACACAAGCAAAACAGAAATGTGAAAACGTTATTCAGCAAACAAACTGTTTATGTTAGGTGTCTAATTTATGATATCTCAACACACTGAAGATGACTCCGCCATTCCTCCTCTCAAGGTAGACATTTTTCACTGAGTTAGACTCAGGAAACGCTTTAATCAGTTAAATTCTATCTCTTACGAATGTGGTACGTTTTATAAAGAGATATGCGGTAATAGTTGATACCGGAAAAGAAGAATTTTAACGGTGAGCCTGCATCACATGCGTAGTTTTGCTCACATAAATTTCTCAGTAGGAATTCTAGTAGGACAAACTTTCACTTTTCACTCGAGTTTAAGATAGGTAGGCATCAGATATTGTAGTACGATCGCTTCAGTCGATTCTACACAACGTTCCCGCTGATAATTCGCTTTTGTGAATTCCAACGATGGAACCAGTATGTGGTTCTTTGTCATGATAGAATTAAGAATCAAATTTCTTCAAAATAACACACAAAAGGTACGGTCGTATCAAATAATGAAATTATAGAAATACAAGATTTTAGAAATACAAAAAAAAAAAAGGCAAAAGATGTTCACGTTAAAAATACGTCCAAGCACAGTTCTGTTTAAATGGGGCTGATATGGGGTTAAATAATTATTCCTAATTTAGACAAAGGCAGGGAATTTTAAGATACTTACCCCACGCACAGCTAGTGCTTTATTGTATTGTAATCGGAAGAGTGAAGGACAGAGTTAACCGGGATGGGATTTGAACTCAACTCGTAAAGAGGCGGAAAAATATCTAAGAAATAACTAAACTTTCTGCCAATTCACGTCCCTGATCAGGGCTTAAATAGAAACAATGCCAGTAACAATATATGGCCTAATACTTTTCAAAATATTTTCCATGAATTACTGTACCGTAATGAAGAATGGTAGCTTCGCTGAAATATTTACCTTGACACAGTTAATTCAGAATGAAACGAATTTTGCGATTGTACAAATTCCAGTGGGAGGAAGATAGAATAATAACGTTATTATTTCTCCATTTGTGGCAAAAGTCAAACCGATATTTTACATTCAAGTGCAGTGTATGACATGATCAGCAGAAATTCGGGTAAAATGAATTCTCTTTATATTGTGAATTCAAAGGCAACAGAAGCTGACATTGCTTTTCATTCTTCCGCGTGACTGATAAAATAAGAAGCAATTAAATACTGGAGATGTTTCCATCAACAATACTTTACCTTAATAGATGTGGTCTTGTGCCTACGTTAGAGATCAATATTGTACATTCAATGCCCCGCATTATGGAAGTAAGATGCATTTAAATTTTTATATTATTCCTTAGATTCCTACAGGAATAGTCAATCTTCATATCAACATATTGACCTCTAACAGTGAACTTGGCTTTAAATATCTCCAAAATGAATGCAATAATTTCATAAAATTTTTTCTTAATTGTCATTGAAAGAGTAATTTCACATGAATCTTGCCTTCCTCAAACTCGATTTTATATCATTTCCCCACTGAATTTCCCCTTCTAAATTGCATGTGTTATTTACAATTTTACATCTATGCCCAAATGTCAAATATCTGTAATTAGGACATATATGTCTTATAAAAAGTATTGCAACAAAGTACCCTAGCTACAACAGAACTTGTTTTTATATACTATATTTATGAGTCATCTTTAAAAATATCATTGCATTAGGCACCAGAAATTCTGGCAAGATCGATTTTTCTTCCAACCGCTGAAGAACAGTCCGTTTCTCTAACAATTTTAGCAGTCTCGCAAAGCAGACAAGAATACATTTCCTTATCTTATACACCGTATAAACTGATTAATTATTCATATAAGGAATTAGATTGGCTTTGCTACATTGACAGTTTCAATTCTCCACGGAATATCCTAAATAAGATACCCGAAGCAAGCCAGTTATTTGCTACGAACATTGACAAATGCTGGAAATATATTCGTCGTGGAGAAGAAAATATTCAAATTATATATCAGAAGGAGGAAGTAATTATCCTACAAGTGAATTATTTGAAAGAACAAATGGAAGAAAATAGTTTAGAAGAGACAGGAAGCAAACAGCTTAAAATAAATATTTTCTTTCTGATTTTCAATGGGAGGACTCTTCCAGCTGTACCTTAACATTAATAATGCTATATAAATCGGCAACGGTGCAGCTGCTGCTGCTGCTTCTATTACTACTACTACTACTACTACTACTACTACTACTACTACTACTAACACCACTATTGTTGCTACAACATTTTGATTTAGGCACGAGATCAGCAATTTTGAGGGGAAGGCAGATTAGTCAATCATATCGATACCATTACTTCAATAGAACAATATTTGATCGACTTCGAGGAGACGAATTTCAAAGTTAATATCGGTGCGATTTGAAGAGAGAACGTAAAGAGTGGGAATATATATCTCCGATGCTTTGGTGATTCGGCCGGTATATGCCGCCTTTCATAATAGTTTCTAAAATAGTTAACTGACCTAAAGGATTGGTGTGAGGGGTTAATAGAATAAACGACACCATTAGATGGCGTGTACTTTATTTTATCAACCCAGGAATGAATGGAAGTTAATATTGATCTTGGTATTATTTGAACTTAGATATATTTCGTCTGCGGCTTCGTTCTAAGTTCAAAATCCTCCGAGGTCGACATTACCTGTTATCTTTTCGGGGTCGATAAATTAAGTACCAGTGAAACCCTGGGGTCAATTTAATCGACTAGTCCTCTCCCCAAATTTCAGACCTTGTGCTTATAGTAGAAAGAATTATTTGAACTTAGATCATAAAGTGTCGGGTAAAATGCAGTAAAGAATTTTCTCCGACTTTAACGATTCTATCAATCCAGCACGCGTATATCTCTCTAACATAAACGCAATTTCTAAAATTTGGGAGAAGGATTTTAGTTTCTTAAATTGACCTTAGTGGTATTCTATGTAACATAGTGGTATTCTATGTTATCAACTTCAGAAAGACGAAAAGAAGAACCTACCCCAACACAATTTCAACTCTGTACATAAAGAGCCAAGTCGTTCGTTACTCTACTGATTTCAAAACGTTTTATCACATAGTTGTTTTTAAAATAGATAGAAGATTTGAATTTTAAGGAGTGTTTTGCCAACAGTACCCTTTTACTTGGTTGGTAATTTATTTTATTGTTCTGAAAGAATGAAAGGCAAAAATTGACCTGGGTGGGTTTTTGAGCTTAGAATCTGAATAAGTGGAAGAAATACAATACCGATGTTTAGGCAATTCTGCTATTCCACTACGACTGTACTTTCTAATATAAATACAGAGCCGCAAATTTAAAAGAATACATGAATCTGTTAAATCGCCACCAGCTCTTGGTTGGTATTTTACTTTTTCGACTTCGGAAGAATGAACGTGAATACTAATCTGAGTGGAATTTAAATTCAGAATGTGAAGCGAAATAAGGAAATATTAAGTCTTCTATTCGCCACTCTATCGATTTTGAAAATTCACTGCCCTAAAATATCAATAACGTTGCATGGCACCTTGAGCAAGTCTCTTTGACTTTAGCCTCGGGGCGACGAAAGCCTTGTGTGTAGATTTGGTAGACGGAAACTGAAAGAAGTCTGTTGTACATATGTATATATATATATGTGTGTGTGTGTGTTTGCATGTCTGTGTTTGTCCTCCAAACATCGCTTGACAACCGATGCTGGTGTGTTTACATCCTCGTAATTTCGCAGTTCGTCAACTAGGCTTACAAAGAATAAGTCCTGGGGTCGATTTGCTCGACTAAAGGCGGTGCTCCAGCATGGCCGCAGTCAAATGACTGAAACAAGTAAAAGAGTAAAAGAGAGAGTAAAAGAGTATTATTATATATGTAATATCATTTTCCGACGGAAGTAAATGGGCGTAGGTATACTCAGCTTTGGAGTATTGTGTATAATACAGCAATAATTTTGTATATATCAGCATAGCTAAAACGATAGCTTCAACCATCAGTCGAAACCATTTCATTTCACAAAGTGATTCGGTGGGTTCGTAATATAACCTTGATTTAAACATGCTCAGTACTTTAATGAAACTGAGTTAATCTTAATGGGAAGATAATACTCAAAGATGATCATAACGTAATAGGGATATGGAAACATGATGAGAGGTAGCTATATACATAGATCGCTCCATACATTACTCTACAGCTTCTAGAATGTGTAACGAACGTCATTGAGAAAAGCATAATAACCACTTTCGTGATTCGTGAGATCAAATATTTAAATATATGAAATCAGAGATTAATATCTCTCACACTTCTTTAAATTTTTATTTCGAATATGCGGATGATACTTTTTATAATCATACACACTTTGATACTTTTTAAAACGTTTTTCGTTCTCTACAGAAATGTATAGAAAACACGATTACTCTGGCTTCATTAGGAGTGTTCATCGATTTGTAAGCATCTCTAAGTTAAGTCAAATCAATTGAGTGGCGCTTTTAAGAGATATCATAATCCGTATCATAGGAAATTTATTTAAACCTATACTGAAATTTTAAGACTATTTTAGATTTCATATTTTATGTTTCGAAGTAAATTTTGAAAAGAGACATAAACTCTTTAAAAATCTACAAATGTGATAAAATCATGCCAAGGAATTGCTTTGAAGAAGGTTGGTTTGAAACATCGAGTCTTAGTGATGACAAATAGTTGGTGTCAGTATCAACTATATATGCACGACACAAATAAAGATCCTGACTGATGTGACTGGCAGAGTAACTTGAGATGTATGTAATAGTGTGAGCTTTAGAAATAACAGCCATATCTTGCGCAAATCACAACGTTATTAGCTTGAAAAAAAAAAAGGGACGCTTAAGCGTTAGATAATGTAGTCCTACATATCCACGGCACCAATAAATATAAACTTACAGATCGACACACCAAATATATTCAACACAAATGGAAGCACAAGCGGCCATATATGTGCCATGGAGTTAGATGTGTTATATTACTTGTATATATGAGTGTAATTTTGGTTTCAAATTTTGTCAAAAGGCCAGCAATTCAGGGAGAGGGAATAAGTCGATTGAGTGAAATGTATAAAACAATGGAAAAAATGGATAAAACAATGGAAACAAACGTGAAAGACTTTCGCCTGGAAGGTAACCTGTGGTTGAGCAGCGCTGGCCCGGTTGTCATTCAGACTGCTTATAAACAAAGCCAGAGGCAGAGAAGAATGTGGGACAAGGAGGCAAACCGAACGGTAATTGAAGGCTGGATCAGGAGGGAACCCAACAGAAGAGGATTTCGACAACGAATGAAAGCAAAATGGAATGAGATAGGACTCTTCGAAACAAGTGAGCAACGTGTAGCCGACAGACAGGTGCAGTAAGAGCAAAAGGGTGGTTAGCAGAGGTGGAGATAGAAGAGATAAAAAGGAAAATACAAAATAGAAAATAGAAATAATGCTTCACCAACAGATAACGTGCCCAGGGAGGACAGAAAAAAATGAAAGGCGGTAGTGAAGATGTAGAGCAAAGTGTAAATGTAAATGCATTCTCAGTAAATGAAGCAGAAGCAATACGAAGAGCTATATCACAAGAAGGTTAGAGAGAGAAATAAGACGTGGTATGAGTTCAAATTGCAAAGAGTGGTAGAATCTGAGACTAGCAAAATCTTCTGGGATTTCCCAATCCAAACAGATCAAGTGCAAACGCATAACAGGGGCCTTGTGGACAAGGTGCACCACAAATGCTATATAGTTGACGTTGCATGCCCCTTTGACCCACGAATTGTCAAGGAGGTAGGCGAAAAGATAGATAGATACAACTCTCTTAAGTACGGAATAGCCCTGCTATGGAAAATGAAGAAGCTGAAGTCAGTGCCAATTATTGTTGGGTCCTTGAGAACGGTCTCAAAGGCATCAAAAGTAATATAAAGGAAATTGGAATAGAGTGCTCTGTAGAACTTTTACAAAAGGTTTGCTTCCTCGGCACGGCCTCAAATATCAAGAAAGTATTAGATAGCTGAAAAGAACAAATAGCATGGTACCGTAAGCTGCAGGTAGTAAGCCCGCTACGCTTGTACGACACCAAGAGCGTCAAATCAATCTGTGATAAAGAGAAAATAATAATAATAATAATAATAATAATAATAATAATAATAATAATATAATAATAATAATAATAATAATAATAATAATAATAATAATAATAATAATAATAATAATAATAAGAGAAACGGAAGAAAATTTGAAGAAAGAAGGAGAAAAAAAAAAAATTCTTTCTGCTCTAGGTACAAGACCTGATATTATAGGGACAGTGAGTACTTGATTTCATCGATCCTAGTGCTCAATAGGTAATTATTTTATCAATCCCGCTAAGATGAAAGGTAAAGCTTACCCTGGAGAAAGAAACGCTTTTAGACATTTCGTTTGGTGTGCTAATGATTGTTCCTAGTTTTTGTAAGCAAAAAATATTGGGAATATTCTGATTATATGTACTGATCACATTTATGTCTTGCCATGTGAAGATCTATTTGCTGACGATTTCCAGTAAGGATCGAAACATGTTCATTACTATTTATCTATCAGTCTGTATGTATATATATTTTCATGTACGCATAGTTAATATATCATTTCCCCGCAATATATATATATATATGATTCAATATAAAAAATGGTAATGTTATGTTGTTAATTCCCCATTTATGAATAATCGAGAATAATGTCAACGTCAATGTCAATTGAAGGTTTTGCGATGATTAACCTTCCTAAACAAAACTCAACATGCTAGATTTCAGCGAGATATTCTACTCTTTGAAGTATTCTTCCAGTTAATCTACCATGAATCCTACTTGATGCCTTTTAAACGCTACCAGCAACAGTACTTTAAACATGAAAGACGTTGGATTACTATTGCCTATAACTTATAGAAATCACATGATCTTGATACAGTGAGATTGTGTTTTTCTAACAGATTCTCGTGAAATACTTTGTTTTCTTTTGCTAATTCTCTTACATATATGCATAAAAGCACAAATACAACCTTACACTCTCACATATATACATACATACAGAATAGTTGTCAACTTCGCGTATTTAATTATTCTGCAAAGTAACACTGACAGTTCTATAATCTACTCTTTACTTGTTTCAGTCATTTGACTGCTGCAATGCAGGACCACCGCTTTTAGTTGAGTAAATCGACCCTAGGACTCATTCTATCGGTATCTTTTTGCCAAACCGCTAAGTTACAGGGGCGTAAACACACCACCATCGGTTGTCAAGCGATGTTGGGGGGACAAACACAGACACACAAATATATACACACACATACATATATATATATATATATATATATATATATATATATATATATATTCTCTTTTACTCTTTTACTTGTTTCAGTCATTTGACTGTGGCCATGCTGGAGCACCACTTTTAATCGAGCAACTCGACCCCGGGACTTATTCTTTTGTAAGCCCAGTACTTATTCTATCGGTCTCTTTTGCCGAACCGCTAAGTAACGGGGACATAAACACACCAGCATCGGTTGTCAAGCAATGCTAAGGGGACAAACACAGACACACAAACCCACATACGCATATATATATACATATATACGACGGGCTTCTTTCAGTTTCTGTCTACCAAATCCACTCACAAGGCTTTGGTCGGCCCGAGGCTATAGTAGAAGACACTTGCCCAAGGTGCCACGCAGTGGGACTAACCTGGTACCATGTGGTTGGTAAACAAGCTACTTACCACACAGCCACTCCTGCGCCTATATATATATACATATATACGACGGGCGTCTTTCAGTTTCCTTCTACGAAATCCACTCACAAGGCTTTTGTCGGCCCGAGACTATAGTAGAAGACACTTGCCCAAGGTGCCACGCAGTGGGACTGAACCCGGAACCATGTGGTTGGTAAGCAAGCTACTTACCACACAGCCATTGCTTGCTATGTTGCATTTTTGAAGCCTTGTTGAAAACTATTGATAAGGAACTGTTAAGAATGTTACGTAGGTAACTGTACAGTTTTACAGAGTACGTGTCACTGAATGGTTGCTGGCAATTTAATTAATGTCAATGAACAGCAAAAGTCTAGTTGCTTCTGCTTTTTTCTTCCTAGTGTTTTCGAGTAAAATACGAAGATTTACATGTTCAGAAATGACGAGGTGCAACGAGATCTCATTACAGTAGAGCCCAGCACGCGGTAAAGCTGAAATAAACTGTTAATTGCTGCAATGTAACTCTTCTACAGGGATTTTTAGTGTAACAAACTGAACCCGGAACTATGTGGTTGGTAAGAAAGCTACTTACCACACAGCCACTGCTATATTACGAAATAGAAATGATTTTGTTTAGTTTTATATTACAAACTAAATAGCATACATTTTTTGCAGCAAAGGCTGGACTCATATTACTCTTTACTCTTTTACTTGTTTCAATCATTTGACTGCGGCTATGCTGGAGCACCGCCTTTAGTCGAACAAATCGGCCCTAGGATTTACTCTTTTTGTAAGCCTAGTACTTATTCTATCGGTCTTCTTTGCTGAATCGCTAAGTTACGGGGACGTAAATACACGAGTATCGGTTGTCAAGCGATGTTGGGGGGACAAGCACACACACACAAACACACATACGCATATATATATACATATATACGACGGGCTTCTTTCAGTTTTCGTCTACAAAATCGACACACAAGGCTTTCTTTCCGCCATTTCGTTTATCTTGTGATTTTACATTGCACACGATTGAAATAACACCTATATCTCTCTCCATCTTGCAAAACAAAACATTTAGATTATGTGGGTCTAGGTGTAGTGGACGCAGAAAGAAAAGCCAAAAAAAGAAAAAATGAAGACCAACTAAAATAGTAATGTCATGAACGCTTTTGATCAAAGCTTTGTTAATCGAAGCCAACATGGGCCCAAACAATGGCACCAGACCGTATATGTATTAATTCAAAAATTATTTCCAGGAGATAGCAGTTTACGTTGTGACATTTTTATTGGAATCTAATGTTCCTGTCAGTCCCTACCTCGCTCTCTTTCTTTCTCTCTCTCTCTCTCTCCTCTCTCTCTTTCTCTGTAATTGCCACACAAAATGTATAGCCGTCTCTCTGTGTACTCACGAATCAAATAATCAATCGATCAATCTATCTATCTATCTATCTATCTATCTATCTATCTATCTATCTATCTATCTATCTATCTATCTATCTATCTATCTATCTATCTATCTATCTATCTATCTATCTATCTATCTATCTATCTCTCTCTCTCTCTCTCTCTCTCTATATATATATATATATATATATATATATATATATATATATATAATATCCGAAGTGTACAGTATCACATATCCATTACAGCCATCGGGTTTCAACGGAGTGTTTGGTAACAATCAGATTATGTAAGTCTACACTGAGAGATAGCCGACGTGGAATGAAATATGGCGACCGCTCTCTATTGTTGGAGGTGAATAGACATATCCGGTTTGCGGTTGTTGATGAAAGGAAACAAGCAGTGAATTAATTTAAGAGTTATGCCCCTTGGTACCGAAATATCGCATCTGGGATGATTATTTTGAAAGTCGGTATGAGCTACCTTGAACTGTTTGAGGGGAAATGTGTGCGTCTTTAAGCTTTGTGTTCGTGTCGAAATAGAATATGTGTACTGATAATAGCTATATAACCTTTGCAAGGGGGTGAGGTCATACACATTTGTGTTAGTGTGTTTTCTTTTATTCTTGGACTGGTTAAGTTCGTGAGGACTTTATGTGTGCATGTGGTGTGTGTAAAAGTACAATATGTGTGTGTGTGACTTTATTTTGTGGTGCTATTTGGTTGGCGTCGGTTGTGTTGGGGCGTGTATGTTTGTATGTGGGTGCGTTAGTGTAAGCTCTGGTCAAACTCTTTGTCGGACTCCAGGGTAATGGTGGCGGATTGAAACTGGGGGACTGCTGATTGTACTCGTGATGGGACACGCAGGTATGATAGGATGTACTACCTTTCATGTGGGCAGGGATTAAACATTTCACTTCTACCAATCAGGTAAATGCCTGGTAACTGGTTGTTCTTTGAAATCGCTCTTTTCTCAGCCAGGCACAGCCTGCAATTACTGCTGCTATTGAAGTTCGGTTTACATTTCTCTGGAATCTTTCTCTTTCAACTGTGCTCGGTGTTTTTTTTTTCTTTCAAAGACGAAACGTAGTGCTTGCCAAGGAATGTGGTGCTAGGTCTCCCCGGTATTTTGAAGGGAAATTTGAGTTTGTTATAGCAAAAGGCCTTCAGTTGCTCCCACATACTTTCGTACGTTCAGTTGCCACATTGCTCCTGCGGCTGTTACCTCTGTCACTTATACGATGGTCCCAGTAGTACAGTGTCCGTTCAGTTGACATGTTGTGTTACCCCTACATGATTATCTTGTATCTGCGTCAGGTGTGGGCATATATATATATATATACAGAGAGAGAGAGAGAGGAGTGTGGAGAAATGCGAAACTGTTTTACTGTATTAGAAGAAAATGTACGTCCGAGTAGAATCGTATATTTATAAAGAAGTGGACACTGAGGACCGAATCATGCAAGGGAATAATTTCAGGACAATCACACAAGTTATTAACCTCACAATTTAATCGAACAAATAAAATTACAGCAAAAATAAAAAAAAAATGTAAGAAATCAATAAAGTCGTTGTAAGTAGGCGATTATTTGAAAAAATTCAACCTGGTGTTGTATAAATTTAAAATTTAAGATATAAATATTAGTTGGTACTGGAGATATACCTGTGACAAGAGAAGGTAAAAAGTACGATAATGTAGAAATAGTAATTAGAAGTAAAAAGAAAATATGCATATTCATGTGGAACTAGGTACCTACATACGCATGCATATACACACATGCACACAGGCGCTCACACATGTACACTACCCCACACATATTTATATTTGCAAATATGTAATATATATATGTGAATATGTATGTATATATATATATATATATATATATATATATATATACGTATATTTTCATTACGCACATAAGTTGTGTGTATATACATGACATGCATATATGTAATATATATATATATATATGTACATACATACACATACGTACAAACACACACTCACTTGCGCACACACACACTTATACATATGCATATATATATATATATATATATATATATATATATATATACATATATATGTATGTATGTATGTATGTATGTATATATGTAAAAGCAAATGTATAAACACAGAAATATAGAAATGCTTTCACATATTAAAAAAACAAAGCTGATGCTTATATTTCAATAAGAACTGAAGCTACGTATTAAAAGCAACCAAAATCAGGATTTAGTTAACGTGTAAAAAAATAATGACTTAACCAAATTCTTTAGCATTAAAAATATATCGAGAAATTTAGGAAATGTCACTCGACATAAGCAAGCTTTGTTAAAAAATAATTATAATAATTTTAGAGATGTAAAATGAAATAAAACTTACTAACGGTTAAAATATACATGCATACAAGTATATAAATATGGAAATGTATTTGAATATATATATATGTATAACCGAACATCACTCCGCTGTTTGATTTCACGTTTTAAATTTGCACGCATGTATATATATAATATATATATATATATACATATATAAACATATATATACATACATATATAAACATATATATATATATAATATATTATATATATATATATATATATATATATATATATATATATATATATATATATGCATAGATACATATATACAAATATACATATATTTTCTCTCTTTGTTTTTTTGTGTATCCTTCTGTAGAAGAGCATAGGCTCGAAACGTAAAATACATTTTCTATTCCTGAGCGCTATATTAATACATCTGTTTGTTTGTACACCACCAGCCTGCGTCTTTTGTTTATTTTCGTAAACTTTCTCTTTATATACATATATACACACACATGCGTGCATCAAACATTGAATATATTGAAAATTATATACTATACATTGTCGTCCACATTTATATCTTTTCTTTTTTTTTTTACTTGCTTCAGTCTGGTTGACCGCGCATATATATATATATATATATATATATATATATATATATTATATATATATATATATATATATATAATATATATATATATATATAAGCGAGTAGATGTGAATATAAATGTATTTATTTGTTTGTGAGTATATACGCGCACATTCATATGAACCCACATATAAGTGTATCTGTATATTTTTGTGTTTGTACCAGCTACCATTTCATAAACGGGGCTAGTTTGTTTCTGTCCTTGTAATAAATACTAGTACTGGGGTCGATCCACCAGTCCTTCAAGGCGGTCAACCCGCGTACCCGCAGTTCAGTGACCGAATCAAGTAATAAACAAATATAAAAGATATAAATATGGACAACAATATATACTATATAATTTTCAATATATTCAATGTTTGATACATTTATGTATCATTATTTACTATCAAATTGATGTATTCATTGAAACGAGTAATTTATTTAGCGTATATATACAGGATTATCATAAACTCCGACAATTTAAACATCTATTTCTACTCCGTTGTCCATATTCTCCACATAATATTATTTATAATTATCTTTTGAGATTTTACCTAAGCCAAATTGAAGATCACTATTTTCCCATCCACATCAATCTGATGTGAACTGAACGACATTAAAACAAATTTATTTTCTCATAAATAGAAAGAAAAACTACTCTCCATTTACTTATATGCAAACTATATTCTCATCACGTGCTTACTGAAATGCGGCAAATTATTTTAATGTGCTGGTTGTTATATATATTTCAAAAATTTTCATGGAAAATTGTGCTGTTATAGAAATTATATCTGATGAAGTTATCTTGTAATTCGTTTCGATTGAAAATTTTGCTTGTATTATGCAATGCCCACACAAGTAACGCCATATGTCGTGTTACTAACTTGTTTATAATAAGATGCTTCGATTTATATATCATCCGGTCATCCGGTCAACAGCCTATGCAATATCGATATTTTAAGAAGCTGTTGGATCCTGATCTTAGTTTTCGTATATGACTGCTGCACTGATATACTTATTCTCAGTTCAATATATGTAGATATATGGGAAACAGTATGACAGCATTCTGAATTTGGTAAGTGCAAGCGTATTGCAATTTCCGATATGACCTCCGAGAGCATTATATTTACATTTCTATAGTTTTCTTGCTTGGAAACATTAGTCCGAAGAGAGATTTTATTATTTCTATTTCTGCCGTAAATCCTAAAGTTATAGTCGCTGGTACATCTTATCTAGACAACACGCCACTTCGCATATCATTTTCAATTTTATTTTAGTTTACATCGTACTTATATACTTAGAAAACTTTTCCAAGAGCTCGTTTGAGATCGTTTCTTTTCATTGTGCCCCATCAGACAATCTCAGTGGCATTCTTAATTACATCATAGTTTCATAAATAACCATTTCTTGCATAGATTAGAAACTGTCCTTCTGATGACACTATAGAGTTTCATCTCACCGTTCAATATATATCTGATTTGGTATAAACTGTAGAAAAATTGAACAAATTTATGCGTGGATTCTTGGTGCTTTCATCTAAAATAGATTCAGTATGTTCGATTCTTAATCGTTATATAAGATTGATATACAAAACTTCATGGTAGGGTTATATTATGGCCAGTCGTATTGCTAAACAATCCTTATGTTTATGCTATATCCTTTTAATTATACCCTTCCAATTTCCTTTGATTTTCGGATTTATAAACTCAAGTCGCTCCTGTAATATAGTTATCTTGTTGATATTATTGGTTCAGCATGTAATAAAATCATTTTAGTAGCATGTACACACTCGATATATCTTTTAGTGCATTTATTGGTAAAACATAAATTACTAAGGTCAGTTTATGTCGATACCATATATATATATATATATATATATTATATATATATATATATATATATATATATATATATATATATATAACGGGAAGCTTTATGAAAATAAACAAAAGACGAAGGCAGGTGGAAAACAAACGAACAATTGTATTAGTATGGCGCTCAGGAAATATAAATAAAACAAGTCTTTAACGTTTCGAGCCTACGCTCTTCAACAGAAAGATACACAGAGAGAGAAAAACACAGAAAGAAGGAGAGAAAAAAAATGCGTGCAGTAGCTAACGAATCAACATCAACATATATATATATATATATATATATATATATTCTCTCCTTGTTTCTCTCCTTGTTTTTTTTTCTGTGTCCCTTTCTGTAGAAGAGCGTAGGCTCGAAACGTAAAATGCTTTTTCTGTTCCTGGTTATACTAATACATCTGTTTGTTTTTTTGTACACCACCTGTCTTCGTCTTTTGTTTTTTTTTCGTAAACTCTCCCTATATATATATACATATATAGTTGATCCAAACATGAACAAGGAGAAAACAAAACAACGCGAGGACGTGGAACAAGTATAGTGTTATTGGACGCCCAGGAAAGAAAGAAAGATGGAGGATATAACGTTTCGAGCGTAGCTCTTCGTCAGAAACACAAGTAAAGGAAAGGTCCAAGGAAGGGAAGACGGAGAAAGAAAGTCGCCAACGATACACACGCGGTCACATATTGAAATGACCGGAAGGGAATGGGTGAAGAAAAAGTTCTTTCAAAGACAGGAGGGTGCAAGAGAAGGAGTTATGTGTGTGTATGTGTGGGTATGTGCTTGCCGCAGGTCTGTGTGTGTGTGATGAAAGCGTGTGTGTGTGTGTTTGTGTAATAATAGCACATGTGTGTGTGTGTGGTTGTGGCTGTTTATCTATGTGTGTGGTTGGGCTTAGTATCGTTTAAGGTCATTGGAATAATTTATTGTAAGAATTTTGGTAGGAGTGGCTGCCTATTATAAGGAAGCTATTTAGCACACAGCCACTCCTGTTTGTTAGTAGTGATAGTAATGAAGATAATGTGACAGAAGTAAAAAGTGAGCGAAGTAAATGCTTTGTAAAATTAAATATATCACTTTACACTCTATGTTTAAGCTCGAAGAGAGTCAATAGTTGCACTATTGACTAAGAGAGTCAACTGTGCAATTCAATGTGAATTACACTGCAATACTACAAAGATTAAACAACATGCTTATATAGCTTTTCTCGAGCTATAATTGCTGTTTTGTATTATGAAGCCTTTAGGCTTAAGCGGCACTAGACCAGACTTTCCACCCCTAAAATCAAAGTTGATCAAATATGCGATCTGTCGCAATATCAAACGAGAACCAGTCAAATACAGGAGTTGATTTAACCTGCTCTTTAACTCCCTCAAAATGTGTGTGGCCTTGTACACACTTTAGTAAATAATGATGAATATGATCACGAAGATGATGATGATGATGATGATGATGATGATGATGATGATGATTACGATGATTAAATGCAAATTGAATTGCACAAATGATAGAACATCGTACTAAATTCAATCAACTATTTAGCGGTTTCCCTCTCCTCTCCGAGTTCAAAGGCTTTCATCATTCTAACGTCGATAAAATGAATACCAGGCATGTAATGGAGTCAGTTGAATCTATTCTTCCTTACACATTTTTTTTATCTGTCTTTAACGCTGGAAGTCAGTATCATCCTCTTTTCACTCTCCGTCTCTTTCATTTTCTCCTTCTCATCCCTATCCTCCATATTATTGTTATTTTTTATCTGAATCATTAGACTGATTCACTGTTGTTGTCCTTATTCAATGCCGGAATAACTAAATCTGAGTATCACGAAGAAAAGGATAGAAAATATCCATAAACTACTAAAAGATAAAGTAGAGATGAGGAGAAAGATAGAAAGCGGGAGTGGGGGAAGAAAAGAGAAAAAATAGGGAGAAATTGAAGTAGATGAATGAGATTAGAGTGAAGACAAGCAAGAGCGTGTGATGCTTATGATAGAATGTGAGAGGTAGTTAGTTTAGTAAGGGGGATGTCAGCATGGTAGGTGTTTCGAATATAGCATCCATTCGTTATGACCAATTCGTAGTCGAAAACTACAAAAGGTGCAGCTGACGTTTCTTTGTAAACCAACAACAAAATGAAATAAAATATTCTGAAAACTTTTCCAGTGTTATTTCATGCATGAGTGAATCACTGTTAAATAAACCTTATGAAATTGAATTAGCTGACCAGCAGAAACTAAAATTGGGAAAACAAATCAAATTGTTATTAGCAATGAGGAGTATAATAATAAAATAATATAAAGATAAAATATAAATATAATAGAAATAAAATAAAATATAATTATAACCATTGAAAATTATACCAAATAAAGCAAAATAAAACAATCCAAGTTAGTTTCAAAATATTGCAGTATTTCGGAATTTAGTTCTGATTGATACATCGAATGAAATTTTATTTTCTTTTCCCTGAGCTAGACACAAATAGTTTAAAGATTTTCTTTTTGTTTTCTTTTTTTCTATTCTGAGTCCATCTATCTTTAGATAACACTCGCATTTCAAAGTGAGAAACCTAAATCATATGTACAGTTTATTTTTAGCCTACCTTTGATTATATCTGTATATTTCATTTAAAATTTATTTTGATTTTAACTTGTACTTCGTTTACACTCTAGCGCAAACAATTTCCTCCACATTTGAAACACACACACGCACACACACACACACAAGCACACACACACACACACACACACACGCACACACACATACATACACACACACATACACACGCACAAACAAACAAACAAACAAACAGACCAATAAACAAACAAGCAAAAACACTGTTTTTTAAACTTAGAGGAAATTGTTTATATTTACACATGTATGTGTGTGTGTGTGTATGTTATAAGATTGTATATATGAACTGGTATACATGTCTGTATTTATTCGTGCCCATATATATATATATATATATATATATATATATAATATATATATATATATGTATATATATATACATATGTGTGTGTGTATATGTGTGTATGTGTGTATGTGTGTTTGTGCGTGTGGATATTGTTTATGTTAAAATTTAGTTGTAGTTTGCCACATTTTAGCGTATCCTTCATAACCAAAGGCGTAAAATAAGTTTTTGTTTTTCATTTCATTCTCTATTCAATACTTTAATCCCTTCATTTCTATACTGAAATAAACTCTCTACTGATTAAAGACTAATTAAATCAAACTGAAACCAACTCTGGCGAAAAGAAAGGGAAATTAAAGACATTGGAATGGACAGTAGCAACGAGAAATAGAAGTTAATTACTGGCCCTTTTGCTGTATTTCCTTTCCAACACAGTTGTTTAAAATAGATTTACTCCGCGGCAATAAATAAAGATTCTTGTTTCCTCTTTCATGTGGCTTCGAACTTTGGTCTGGAGGCGGAATTGTGGAACCCATGTTGCGCAGACTGTTATAAATGAAGAAAAGACAGTCGCAAAGTTAATGTTTATACATTTTGTTTTACAGATATAAAAAAAATATAAACGATTGGTTGTAATTTTAGTTTAGTTCTGTGCTATATTTAATGGCAACTATACAATGGAAAAACAATAACAACTGGAAATAACAAAGGATCTGTCAGACATCATGATACTTGTTTCACTTGAACTTAACTTCAGTTCAATTATTTGTCATCGCATCTAAACAGCATTTCCTCTTCAATTCCACTTCCTTTAATTACTTTGATTTCTGACTGGTTTCTCATACACAAGTCTGCCACGAAGCATGTGTAGCAGCCTTACATTTCAAATTAATAAAAAATCATTTGCAGACATGATGTTTCTTTATCGCTCAGTAAAAGATTTACGAAGTAAATACTAAAAAAAAAAAAAAAAAACGAAGACAATTCTTTATTTTCAAATTGATTAGAATAATGTGCTTCTTGCATTTTAAAAAGAGAAGGAGGTATAACCAGAGGAAATTGATACGAATTTCTTTTTAGGTTGGAGAAAATCTCTAGTAGAAGTTCATAAGTACTGCTTTGGGAAAAAAAGTTTTTAATGTTTTCAAAGCTGTTACCTAAACTTTTGAATACATGAACACGGAAATTAACACAACGTAGCGAATACACACGAACTGAGGCGCACTTATAGTTAATCATTTACAGAGAATCCACATCTTATATATAAATTCAGAAAATGAACGTAAAGAACGTGAACATACCCAGATAAACGGATGTAATCATAGATTTAACAATTACTAAATGTTTAACATAAATGGTCTCAAGAGGGTCAGTTTGACTTTCAGTAACTATGAATAAGTGTACAGATTTTAAAAGGGTTGTATTTACATTCGATATTGCATACTATTAGCAGGGAAGTGTGTATTTAAAATTTCTCTCACAGGGTTGCAAGAATATCATAATTTTGAATAGGTAGATATATATTTTCTTAAATTAATCTTCAATTTTCAATCGTCGCAGTGTCTCACGAAAATTTAAAATAATGATTTGTGATATTACGCTTCATTATTTGTTTTAGAAGTTTAGATAAATATAGATAGACTTATCTAACTTCGCAATCTTATGTCTTCTCACATCATTAAATCCGGAATATTTCGATTTTTTGGTGATAATGTATGCGATGAATGATATACCTTCAGTATGATTTACCACTGAACAAAACTTCGTAACTCGTTCTATATTTCCAAAAAAAAAAAAAAAAGAAATGCTCAATAATCAAGTAGTCTTCGCAAGTGTACACTTCGTTCATGAGGTCTAAAAACAGGTCTTCGCTGAGGAAGCCTAACAATATTAAGGCATGACCGTGCCTGTCTTTTTCCTTACTAAGAAATATAAGATTTTCCCTCTAAGCTTCAAAATTTAATTATCGTGAAATTATTTCTGAATTTCTTGAAATATTTACTCTTATGTAAACATATGTCGGCTACTAAGAGTGTCCATATCATGTTTTCTAGTTGTAAAAAATGAAAACGCCTTTCTACTGAGTGAGCTGGCTTGAGATGATAATGCTTAATGATGAGATGTTACAGCCCGAAAACTGATCAGTAGCTGTCATCTTGTTAGCTTACACAATTTAAATGGTTTCTTTAAACATAGCAATTAAAGATTTTGTGTGATTAATTCTTTCTTTGAGAGCGATAACTGCCACCAGATCTTCCCACAAGCCAAATAGTATGTATCACTCAGTACATCATTCTCTGCTTTAATTATCCTTTGTTTATACATAGTTTAGATTAAAGTTTTCGTCCAATTAAATATAATCTCAGAGGAAGTAGATACGAAGTTAATAATTCTGTCGTATTTTAAACATAGTTAACTACTGACAAACCGCGCCGGGAATCTCTTTTGTCGTAGGGGAAACGGTTGAAAGACCTGCAGAGTTTCTTCACTAGCGGATGAAACATCGAGATTTGCATTCAAAAATGGAGTACAGCAAAACTCTCACCACACACGTGTTTACCCTAATAGTATTAATGGTATCGTAGTATTAACGACATCGTCTCTTGTATCACTACTACAAAAGTGTTTGAAATGAAAGAGCAGTGACCATCACTACTTAAGCGGGCTTTTCACAAAATCTACAATAGACGCACCTTAATCAACATACCACATTAGCCACATGCGTCTAACTCTCAAACGTCCTACTAAGTAGTTTGATTACTTACCTATTTCTTTACTACCCACAGGGAGCTAAACACAGAGGGGACAGACAAACGGATTAAGTAGATTACATCGACCCCAGTGCGTGACTGGTACTTAATTTATCGACCCCGAAAGGATGAAAGGCAAAGTCGACCTCGGCAGAATTTGAACTCAGAACGTAGCGGCAGACCAAATACCTATTTCTTTACTACTCACAAGTGGCTAAACATAGAGAGGACAAACTGATTAAGTCGATTACATCGACCCCAGTGTGTAACTGGTACTTAATTTATCGACCCCGAAAGGATGAAAAGCAAAGTCGGCCTCGGCGGAATTTGAACTCAGAACGTAACGGCAGACGAAATACCGCTAAGCATATCGCTCGGCTTGCAAAGATTCTGCCAGCTCACCGCCTTCCGTTTGATTACTTACCCTCGAGATGAAGGCGTAATGTACATGACAATTTCAGCTCCTTTCACATCGACGCTATCAATATGCGGATTGATAATTTTGAATGGTGTCTGGAGCAAAAAAAAAAAGAAAAAAGGAAAAAAATGGTGGGAGAATTCCAGAGAGCGATACTTCTCTCATAATTATGTAAAGAGTTAGTGCAGGATCTAGGAGGTTACACGCAGCAAGGGTGACGGAATGAGGAAACATTGGTTGGATAAGCAAGACACAATGAAGAAAGAATATAGGAAGACACGACAAAAAAGCAGAAACATTTGTGACTAAAGAAGAGTGGGAAACAATAGTGCGACTGGTGTCTTGCAAACAACTTGCACATGCAAGTGCTACCAGTCAAAAACTCCGCATACCGGAAGCCAGCAAGTGTATGGGGTCATCAGGAGAGAATGCGCGCCGTTTCGGGGCCTACCTCCCGACGGCATTAATGCGCACCGGCCCCGCTTGCTAGATCAGCTGGTTATCAAATAAAGCGCAATATTCTTCTAGCCATTGCTCATCGTCTCTTTTTAACCAAATCCAGTGGCTAGCCTTCTCCACTGTAGTTTGGATATCGGTCATGATGGTATTGACTTTACGATGAGTTAGGCCTAACGATAACAGCCGTCTCACACCGTTTCCAACAAACCCTCTGCATCCAACATTCTGTTACACTCCAAATAAATCCTTTTCTGTATCGTAAATTGAGCTTGATAATTTTCCAAGTTTCTCCACTGTAGAGCCTGTCATTTTATAAAGAGCCCCACATGCCTTGTTTTCAAACTCTTTATATTTCCCTGTCTCATTAGCAGTAGACCACAAAAGATGTACCAGTTTTATGACTTGCAGTTTCCTGACGGGAAGATGTCTTTGCTGTAATTGAAGAAAACTATAGGAGATCGAATCACAATAATGAATAGAGTAGCTTTTGTTTTATTAGAATCAGGATGTGAGCGTGTGCGTTAGCAGCACCATCGAGTAGATTAAGTGTCGTTCAATGGCGTGTGTCTTAAATGAACTTTGTATACAAAGCTAAAATATATCAAGTATAAATATATCTAAGTTCTAAAGGGGAAGTGACCTTCCTATAATTTATATGTGAAATTCTTAAGGAGAGTGAAGTTTATAGGGAATTCGAAAGTTGTAGTTGTCTCCAGCAATTAACAATTCGATTATTAAAAACTTCATCTGATATTTTGAATGGAAATAATAATTATTGAATAATTTGCAATTAATCAATAATTACTATTTAAATCTACGTCGTTAGTAGTCTACAAGAAACATTCGTCCAAAAAATGTGATGAACACTTTCAGGTTAAAATTTCCATCATTTCTCATGTTGAACTTTAGAAAAATGCACTTTTTAACTAGTTTGAAATTTCTTTCAATTTTCGACGATTTTAAAATTATTATTTAGTAGAAAAAGTGATTTCACAAACTGTAGCATTCTACATGATGTGAATTTGAATTTCAGAGATATAAAAAAAGAACTAAATCAAAAGAAGAGGAAAGACGAAATATACAGAAATCGGGCAAAATGTTTGTTGAATCAGTCTAAACATGTTGCATCACAAAATACAATAGTTATAACAAAATATATACGATTTAACGTTCTACATACATAAAAGCATATATGTATATCGAAAAATGCCCTAGTATGCGTGTGTAGTATGCACGTATACGCACAGCCATAAAGTATATATATATATATATAATATATATATATATATATATACATACATATATGCATGTATATACATATATACATACATGCATAGATGGTTATACATACAAACATTCAAAACAGTCATAGGTACACAAGGACCATGTTATAGTTGTTATCGTTGTCAAGGCTAGGATGTTTCTAGCAGATTACACTGTAAAAAGTAAAAGTTATGCCTCCTGAAGAAGAAAGCGTGCAGGTGTGGTAAAGAACAGGTGTTTAATGCTTATAAAATCGGAAACATTCATGTTGAAAAAACGCATATATGCACACGCACAATCACAAAGATACAAAGGCACACATGCCATATCATCATCATCATCATCATCATCATCATCATCATCATCAACAACAGATATTCACACCTACTCACGCATGCCTCTACACATGTAGAGATAGATAAATTAGTAACACTCAGAAATATCTTAATATATAGTTAAAGTTCACCGTCGTTTCCTCTAAGATATTCCAGCTATATTAACAAAAACAAAATATTCAATGCAATTTGAATTTAATAAATATTTCCCCCAAAATTTCAATAAGTGCACGAAACTCTCGGCGCTTGAGTGACTCATGTCACTTTAAAGCCGAAAAAAAAATTGTCTTGAGTTCTATTGCTCTTATTTGCTTCAACAAACCTTTGTAAGTATGTGCGTTTGTGTGAGTGTGTGTGTGTGTGTGTGTGTGTATGTGTGTGTGTGTGTACGTATGTGTTTGTCTTTTTGTTCCAATGACTGCATGTAAATATATATATGCGGCTTATCTATTCAAAGATAGTGTGAGATGAAGTATAAAATTTCATTTAAAGTGACTGTGCTTGCAAACAGTGACTCAGAAACACATACTTATACGTATGTCTACACATACATACTCATGCACAACACACACATGTGAATATATGTATGGATGTATATATGTATATGTGTGTCTGTGTTTGTGTGTGTGTGTGTGCATACATATATATGTATATATATATATGTATATCTGTATAAGTATATGCATATATATATATGTATGTGTATATATGTGTATATATTATATATATATATGTCTATATATATATATATATATATATATATATATATATATATTATATATCTATCTCTCTCTCTCTCTCTCTCTCTATATATATATATATATATATAGACATATATATATATAATATACACATATATACACATACACATATATGCATATATATACACACAAATGCTTGTAATGAATATAGATATGTGACTGCAAGTCAATGAGCCTGCGTGAGTGTATATTCAAGAGGTGTGTATTTATTTTTATGATCGTTGCATCTTTCTAATATGAGTGCCATGATGTGCATACTGTTTTGAATTAGTTTTTATCTGCCTATACTACAAATAGTACATATTCCTGAAGTTTATTTATTCTCACATGCACACGCATTCTCTCATAGACCCATACGTCTGTACATATATTTTTATGTTGGTACGTGTGGAAAAATGTAAATATATATGCCATATATATTCATATAAATGTGTTTATATATATATATGGATGTATGTTTGTATGTTTGTATCATACACACACTCATATATATATATATATATATATATATATATATATATATATATATATATATATACATACGTATGTATAAAAACGGTGAGATAGACACGGTAGCACATTCATATATGTGTATACACATACTCATCAATAGTAACACATGCACACACACACAGATATATGAACGCATATATATGTGTTCTCGTGCATGAATAATCATAGAACAAGTGAAGCATAATTACAGGGAAGATGAAGGCGGTCGAGTTAAATCGATACGACGTGAGAAATTATTAGAAAAAAATGAACAGTGAATAATGATTGATTTCCTATTTGGAACCTTTTCGTTTTTAATAGAAAATTTGAGTTTGCATCGATCTGTTGGGGGAACGGGTTAGAGTTGTTAGTAAATATTATGTATATAGAAGGTAGAATCGAGAAATGTCGTTGTATATTTGTAGAGTATAATATAATTTTTATGCCTGTATAACTATTTAGAGGAGTCTACTGACGAGGTTAATATTTTTTTCTATAAGCCTATGTAATAAGGCTATGTAAACTTGGTCGATTTTTTTATGTCTCTTGTCTTCAATGTATATATTTATTTGATTATGGGGATTCACCGAGATCGGAAGAAGCAGCCTTTTAGTAGGAGAATATTGAACTCATTTCTTGTTATATTATATAAACAAAGAAATTTGTGCTTACCACTAATAATATCTGGTTATAAAGATATACCGGCCTTTTATGGTATTTTAAAAATGTATATTGTGTACTTAAATCTAGACCAAAATATTGACAGAACCATCATAAAGCCATCGATTGTACACTTTAGCATCTTTGATCATAAAAAATGAATAGAAATTCCCTCGTATAGATGGCTTTACAAATAATAATCTTAATAGGATCGATGTTTAATCTCTCTCCTTATTTCTTTGTCTCTTTATTTTGTGTGAGTTCCTTCTTTAGTAACCCCTACAATTTTAATGAAGTTAATTTTATAGAAACTGTTCTTTTTCTTGAAAATCTTGGTATTTTTTTGAGTGGAAGCAATTATTGCAACAGAATCACCTTTATTTTTTAATTGTTTCACTCCTTGGACTGCAGCCATTGTGGGGAAATGTTTGGAAGAGATTTTAGTTGAACAAATTGACCCGGTACTTAATTTTTAAGCCTATCGTTATATATATATATATATATATATATATATATATATATAAACGCTCCGTCGGTTACGATGACGAGGGTCCCAGCTGATATGATCAACAGAACAGCTTGCTCGTGAAATTAACGTGCAAGTGACTGAGCACACAACAGACATGTATACCTTTAACGTAGTTCTTAGGGAGATTCAGCGTGACACAGTGTGACAAGGCCGGCCATTTGAAATATAGGTAGTATTCATTTTGCCAACTGAGTGGGCCGGAGCAACGTGAAATAACGTGTCTTGCTCAAGGACATAACTTTTCGCTGGGAATTGAACTCACGATCTTCCAATCATGAGTCGAATGCCTTAACCACTAAGCCACGCACCTTCACACACATACACACACACATACAAACACACACACAGATACATACACATACACACACACACACATACGCACACACATATATATAAATATATATATATATATATATAACAGGCTTTCACAGTTTCTGTAAACCATGTACACTCACAAACCATTGTCCGACCTGGAACTATATTTGTAGGCACTTGCCCAAGATGCCATCAGTGGGAATGGGAATGAACCCGAAATCACGTGGTTGTAAAATAGGGTTCTTAACTGCACAGTCAAGGAGAAACATTTTGATGATTAAACAAGGAGTTGCTATAATCCTTTCCACCGGTTTCGTTTTTCGTTTTCCAATTTGACATCAAAAGATAAAAAAGCAAAACTGATTCTGGTGAAGGTGAACACAGGTCAGATTAGGTTGGAAATTAAATATCATACGACATTTAATTGACCCCGCTAGAGTTTCTAATAATTCATTGTTTTTTGTGAAACAAGAGGAAATACATGAGTAAGCATAAAGGTGGGGAGGGGTAATCTTTACCATACTCATAATTTTATATAGTTCAGTATAAAATTACGCGTACATAAGCTGTTTTTTTAAACATTTGACTTATTCTTTTCTACTGTAGGTACAATGCCCAAAATATTTGGGGAGGGGCCAGTCGATTAGAGCGACGCCAGTACGCAACTGGTACTTAATTTATCAACCCCGAAAGGTTGAAAGGCAAAGTCGACCTCGGCGGAATTTGAACTCAGAACGTAAAGCCAGACGAAATACCCATTTCTTTACTACCCACAAAGGGCTAAACACAGAGAGGACAAACAAGGACAGACGAACGGATTAATTCGATTACATCGACCCCAGTGCGTAACTGGTACTTATTTAATCGACCCCGAAAGGATGAAAGGCCTAGTCGACCTCGGCGGAATTTAAACTCAGAACGTAGCGGTAGAAGAAATACCTATTTCCTTATTACTCACAAGGGGCTAAACACAGAGGGGACAAACAAGGACAGAAAAACGGATTAAGTCGATTATATCGACCCCAACGCGTAACTGGTACTTATTTAATCGACCCCGAAAGGATGAAAGGCAAAGTCGACCTCGGTAGAATTTGAACTCAGAATGTAACGGCAGGCTCGCCTTATTCTGCATATGTTCCTCTTCCGCTGAAATATTGTGCTTACAAGCTACGCGATGGGACACCACCTATTTGGATGAAAATCTCAACTTTTCCAGTTAGTTGCTTAGTAATTTAGCAACATAAATAATTTTGCTTTCAGAATAGTTGTTTGGAAATATTTCCTTTGGCACTTATGTTGAAAGTGTTGTCCATACCTTGTAGCTGACGTTTAAAGCTGTTACTAGCATCAACTAACAGCACGTTAGGTTTGCGGTTGACAAAAGATTCGGTACTTCGTTACGCCAATATTCTTTGTGAATGACAGACATATATATGTACTCAACAATTAAACTGTTTTGCCAGGTCTGTCTTTCTGACGAATGACATTGTTTTATTAAGAAAGTAGTACAACATTAGAAATTAGACTTTTATGATATTGTACAGCTGCTTATCACATATTTCATATCTTCGTTGGGAGTGTGATCTAATTATCATGTTCAGCTTCATCTTTAAAAATTAATGGATTTATACTGTGCAGATTAAACGTTACACACACACATACACGCACACAGATATTTGAGCCTTTCTTCACAAGCAAATATTATACGCATAACTATCACTTCGCATATATCACCTTCACTTTAAGATTAGTTTAAATGCAACCATTTCATAATTATTTCACATATAGCCCTCTATTACTTAAATTACATCAGATTCATCTGCCTATAAGCAACTGCAAGGTAAATTTATACATACATATATACATACATATATATATATACATATAAATATATATCTATATATATATATATATATATATATATACATGCATATATATATAATTATATATGTATGTATGTATGTATGTATATATATATATATATATATATATATATATATATATATATATATTATATATATATATATAATATATGCATATATATATATTTCTCAAAGAAATTCGAAACATGATTTTCACTTTCTATATATATATATATACATGTCTATATCATCCTTCACTTAGCTTCAATTCCTTCTCATTCTAAGCACAACGCAGGAAACATTGCTGTCCTTATGTAGTGCTTTTCATTGTGAATATAACAAGACAAAAGGATAAAAAAGCCAAAAGAGAAAAATTGATTAATTTTCAAAACAAGTGCATCATTTATAATCTTCAGAAAACAAAAATTTAGTATAAATAGATTTTTCTGGGAAAACATCAAACATAGAGCATTGAGTTATGTTAATGAAGTTTCAGGATATTTCTTTGCATTTGTTCGCTTAGTGTTGACAAGTGAGAAGAACGATGATGATATAATGACAACGGCTAGTTGTAAGATTTATAATAAATGAGAATTTAGTTAGTCGTGATTAATAGCATGTGAGTGGATAGCGGGTTTCTAATGAAATATTTGTTGCCTGTGTGCATCTTCGTCGTATCAAAATTGTAATGAGCTGATGTCTTAGAGTTCTAATAGAAATTACTTGCAGATGAAAAAATAAAAAGACCCTAACCAAACAAGCAAACAAACAAACAAAAACAAGCATAGTAAAACAAACGAAAACAGGCATAGCAAACAAAGGCAAAAATGTCATGAATGTATAATTGTTTCAACGTTCTGATATTCATGTGCATATGTCTGTTGTTTGGCTGCAGCTACACCATGCAAGCTCAGAACTATCATCTTGAATTGTATTATCTGAAGTTTCCAGAGAGAATTATATTCATATTCTATTCAATTCAACTCTACATTTCTAACATTGTATTCATACAATGCATTTCCCCTTTAATACATACATTTCACTCTTTCGCACAATGCTTGAAAACTGAATATATAATATAAAATACTGTATTTATTTGTTCTTAAACTAAATATATATTCTTTTGTACCAAAATATTGTTAAATATCATACCTGAAAGTATATTTGAAACTCTACATCATTAATTAGGTAATGTTAATATATGATGATTCTTTAGACAATAATCTATTATCTGTTACATATTACATTTAACAGTTATAATTTATATAATGAAAAAATAGCTTTAATATATTTTCCCCTCTATCACTCACACACACACACACACACACACACACACACACACACACACACACACACACACACACACACACACACACACACACATATATATATATATATCATTATCTCTCTGTTTATTCTCTCTCTGTTTATTTCCTCGTGTTCCTTTCTGTTGAAGAGCGTAGGCTCGAAACGTAAAAGAGTTTCTCACCCCCGAGCGTCAAAATGACACACCTGCTGTTATTTATATACCTGTCTTCGACTTTCGTTTATATTATATATATATAGATATATATATTATATATATATATATATATATATATATATTATATATATATATATATATATATATATATATATATATATATATATATATATATATATACATATATATATATATATATATATATATATATATATATAATATATATATATATATATATTATATATATATTATATATATATTATATATATTATATATATATATATATAATATATATATATATATATTATATATATATATATATATATATATATATATATATATATATATATATATATATATATATATATATATATATAATATATATATATATATACAAATATATAGTGAAGGCGCATGGTTCAGTGGTTAGAGGATCCCGCTCACAATGTGTTCTTAGAGAGTTCGATTCACGGGCCGGGCTATGTGTTATGCTCTTGTTCTTGAGCAAGATTCCTTATTTCACTCTGCTCAAGCTGTAGAAATGAGTTGTGGTGTCAGGGGTGCCAAGCTAGATCGGCCTTAGGCTTTTCCTTTGATAACTTCGGTGGCGTGGCGGGGGACGCTGGTATGCATAGACACCTGCTAGTCTTCCATAAACAACCTTGCCTGGGCTCATGTTTAGGTGGATAACTTTCTATGTACAATCTTATGGCCATTCATGACCGAAGGGGATCTTTTTAAAGATAAATATTCATACACACACACACACACAAAAACAAATACAAACATGCATATATATGCATACATATATGAAGATCGCTTCATCTTGTCAGATGATAGCAGTGTAACATTCAGAAATGATTCTACGACATTCCATTTATGTGACAAAAGTTTGTACTTTGCCACTCTCTCGGTCGCCATAATTGGTTCCAGTGACATACACTGCAATTTGACTTGCACTACTTTGGTTGCGTGTTTGATGTCAAGGGTATCTTTCTACAAAAATAGCTACCTTCGCTACGGCTTTGATAAAAATAACAGAAACATTCTCTACCCGTGGGAAATCTATTTAAACCAGCGATGAGACCCTGGCAGGTATTGCTGTTCTGGGTTAGAACGGACCACAAGTATGTGCAGATCAGCTCTTTAAATAATAAGAAATACTGAAATCAGAAATGTTCTGTTGTTTACTATGACGTGAGCATACAGCGTAGTCAGTGCTCTGTAGGGAAGAAGTTCACATCGCACGTAGGGGGCTTCGTCTTGAGTCACACGGAATGACATCAATGGCAAGTGGCTTTTATGTGAACACAGATCGACTACTCACTTGTGAGTAAGTTTGATTGATAGAAATTATTCATGCGTACAGACATGCATACGTATAAGTATATTTTCATATTTATATATGTAGTCTTGTGTGCGTGTGTGTATGTGTGTGTGTGTGTGTGTGTGTGTGTGTGTGTGTGTGTGTGTCTTTGTGTATGCTTGTGTGTGCCAGCGTGAGGGCACTATGCTTTGTTTTCAGCTCTCATCTCTTCACGCCCAATATTGTTTTCTTTACGTCTCTTCAACATAGAACTTTTGAAAAAAAAAAGAAGACAGAATAATATCAGAGCTGGATTTCATCAACTAAGCCCTCCAATACCTGAGATCTGGTGAATGTAGAAATGAAAAGACAAAAACAAAATAATAAATAAATAAAGAATATACTGGTGACATTTTAATAACGAAGTTCTGATGTATAAAAACAAGATATTGAAAGATGTATTTTCTGGGTGCGTGATATCTGCTGCAATTATCCTTCTCTTTAGAAATGCAGTCTCAAAGTTTTAGAAGTTTATGTCCAATTGTGATACATATTTTGGTTCTGAGGTGACAGAATAGCAACAAGAAGCAGAAAAAGATATTTTCGAATACATAAATATATTCAATTTTGTCAGTTCGAATAATTGGAGTTGACATTATCCGAAAAACTATATTTAGTTACATCCCAATTGAGAAACCTCGTTTCCAAGTTTCATGATTTCATTATAGCTTGAAATTATTGAGAGTAAACATCTTTTGCATGAATATTTTCCCCTGGAAATAGATGTTACATAAAATGCTACTATATATACATCTTGTGTAAATATGAACGCAGCATCAACATGCCTAATTTTACTTATCGACAATAAATTCCTCTGCATTCACTTCTCTGGCAAACATGTAACCTTCTTGCTGTAGATTGTATTTATAGAAATTTTGTCGAAATATGTGTTTTATCAGTGATAAATCCCTTCTAGCTACGAAAGTAACGAAATTATTATATGTGAACATAGTTTAAGGGAAATGAGTATTTATACAATATGAAAGTGTGTCTTAGATATTTACGCTCTTAGAAGCAACAGTTTTGTTCTACACACTTCCTACCACACTTATGCACACACATACATACATGCATACATAGATAGACAGATACATATAAATGTAAATATACACACATACGTGAATGTATTTGCATAAATGTGCGCGTGTTTATGTGTGGAAAAATGCATTTAACAGAAGACGTTCAATTAGCCGTTACTTGTAAAAGGTCTACAAGTTAATAACAGTTTTAAAAAGATGGTAGATGTATTTTAATGTTCATGGACTTATCAATAAATATTTTCATTTTCTGTCTGTAACAATATTGTCCGGATTTTATGGTAACTGATAATTTTATTTTGTAATATTTTACAGAGATCACAAGTGTCTATCTATCGAAGAATTTGGGATGTGATGTCACAGGACACGAGCGTATTTGTCTCCAATACTAGCAAAGCCGTTGAACGAGTTCGAAATTCGAAAGGAACGTATGCATTTTTCCTGGAATCTGTTATGAACGATTACTTTAACCAGAGAAAACCATGCAATACTATGAAAGTTGGTGAGAATCTTGACTCAAAAGGTTACGGCGTGGCAACACCGATGAATTCACCTCTTCGGTAAGTTTTTATCTCATAAAACATAAGACATATTGAATATATATATATATATATGTGTGTGTGTGTGTGTGTGTGTGCATGTGTTTGTGTGTGTGTGTTTGTGTGTGTATTTGTGTGTGCTGTGGTGTGTATGTGTACGTGTGCGTTTGTTCGTTTGTGTGTGTATACAAGGTGAAGTAAAAAAATTATTGGCGTGCTTGCAGGCGGTACGTTGGCAGTTACGTAGCCGTAGCTGGACCTTTATCGCTCCGGTTTTCTTTCTTGTGTTGCTGAGTCAACATGGCCACTTCACTGGCATTGTGTACGAAGGAAGAATAGAGATCAGTCTGGTCTTAAGATATCAGGAGCCTAACTTCATCACAGGATTTCAGACAACGTTTTACCGTGTAGAAACGTGAATGAGTGAATCGAAAAGTTCAAATATGACCAAACATGCGTGAAGCACGAAGACAGAGCAGAAAATCCACCAGTCTTCACCCCGCTGACGTGAAGGTTCAACTAGCAATAATCGTTGAAATCTATTTAAATCTGAAGCTATACGTACAGATTATTTATTAGTTACTATAATGTGAATATCTAATATTTAGTAGTCATGTCCTTTGCATTTTTCAATGCAAGGACCCTATTAGACATGCTACCGTTCGAATGACTAATATTCTCTAGAGGAATTTCTTTCCAGGTTTCATGCAATAATCTCAAAAGACCTGGCTTTGAGGATGTGTTAATTGTTCTTTTTACGAAATGTCATGTCCCTTGTGCCCCAGAAGTGTTTCATAGGGTTTATACCTAGTGACTGGCTTGGCCATGGAAACGCTATAATGCCATTCTCTTCCAACCAATCTTGGGCCTTTTTAGCTGTGTGACAAGGCTTCCATAAATAAAGAGTCGTCTTTAATAATTTCACCACTGGAGAAGATTGGCTGGAGTCTTTTCCGCATTATGGACACATATTTATCTGAGTTTCTGTTTCCCTCACACTTCGCCAACTCTGATCGACCAATGCTCTCAGTTGCTCCACAGAGTAATTGCCATGTTTCATTGTTGGCTGCAATCTTTTCATGTCAAATTCTTGATCACAAAGTCTCCAGACCCACACTCGACCACTGTCAGAAAATACAGTAAATCTGAACTCATCAGAAAATATAACAGTGCCCCAAAATGCTAGTGGCCTCTTCACCATCACGCTGGCACAATCTTTTCCCCGCTTGATATTAGGTGGTCGAAGAAGTGACTTTATTCTTGCTGTTCTACCATAGAAGCCAAGTTTGTGAAAATACCTGACAGCTGTTCTGGGACTGACATCACCTTATTCTGCTATGTCAGAGACCTTGCAACGTAGATTAGCCTCCACACTTCTCTTAATGTGAAAGTTCCTGTTAGAGGCCCTGGTCGACCTGGGGTTTCCTCTCTTTCTCTCTCTCTCTCTGGTGAATTGCACAATCACTCTATTAACTGTAGAAAGTGGGATCTCAATGTTTTCTGCGACTATGTCTACCTTTAGATTGCTCCACAATATGGACTCTTTGAAATTCGAACAGTTCCAAGGGTTAATTTGTACGTGCATTAAACATCATGGTTAAACAGTCACATATAGAAATGAAACATAAAAATGTCAATTAATAAAAACATAAATCTTTTCAAGTTAAAATTAAAAAAAATTATGGGGTGTCTATTTAATTCTTTCTTGTCTGTGTATATTAGGGTTAAAACGAGAAAAACGGTATCCAAGCCCAGCATCTGTTACGTCACGAAAAGTTTTATATTCAATATTGTTATATTTTGTTTCCTAGCAGCCTAAAGTATAAAATTTGACGTAGAATATTCGAAGCGATGAGAATAAATAAAACTAACAAAATGTTTCCTCGGTGAATATTCCATTCGTTAACCGTGATTTGCATATCTAGAAACACAATTACAATTTTGTTCCTCAATTTTCAAGTCGTAGCTTCAAGGATAATTGTACAAAGCGAGCATAACATGAATTATATAATCAACAGTTTCTCTTCAGGCTGGTGAATGTGGTCTGTTGCATGCCGGCGTCTATATAGAGGCCCCTTTATCGCATATTCATAGTCATCTGGAATATATATACATATAATAATATGAATAATATATAAATATATGCATATATACATACATAAAGGTACATACCTACATATATATGTATATATACATGTATATATGGGTTCAGGACATCAAAAAACCATCGAACACAATGAGAAACGAAAACATAAAAACCAAAAAACATAGAAACGAACTTATTTTCGAACAACGAAAACAAATAGAGAAAAGAGACATGCAGAATAAAGAATATTCCCCTTCATCAGTTGTCCCTGTTTCATCTACTCCGCATCCGAAGGCAAGGACAATACGCGACTTCGTTGAAACAGTCCTTCCCGCAAAGCAAATAAAATAAAATTTGGGATTTGTTGCGGAGGGTCAAAGTGGTAAAAAGAACAGGACAGTGAGAACAAAACAGTAAAAACAAACATTGAGGGCTGTTAAGCAAAGACGATAGAAAAATTATTATGAACGCTAGGAAGATGAGATTATGGATTATGTATATATATATATATATATATATATATAAACTTGTAGGCATACTCACAAACACACACACTTGCACACACATACTTTATTACATATTTTTTTAGAATTAAGAATACATTGTGTTTTAAGAATCAAATATATACAAATATATTTTGAAATATTGTTTAACGAGAAACACGACACCTTTTACTGAACAGTAATTCCATAAACCAACTTTTCTAAACTATCGTGTAGCCTTTATATATTTTAACAAATATAATTGCATGCTGGCGCAATCATACACAGAAAGTACGCACTGTGTTTCACAGACATAGATTGAGTCATTTATTCATTCATATATATATGCGTATATGCATACACACATACACAGAAACGCACTCATATGCATATATACATATACATTTATGCATACACCTGCCATATATATATATATATATATATATATATTATATATATATATAGATATATATATATATATATATATTATATATGTCTACAATTGTTTATTACACATTCAAATACGCACGTACATATTACGGTATTAATTTTAGTTCAGAAGTGAAATGTTGCATTAGTTTCGTTATAGACTTATCTTCTGTTGTTATGAAGAAAGGGGAGAATTTATAAAGGTTATCAAAATCATTACTTTTATTATACACTAATATTTCTTATTGAATATTTACTTAACCATATATACATTATATATATATATATATATATATATATATATATACACATATATATTATATATTATATACATAAATACATACATTCACACACACATATATACATACATATATATATATATGTTTGTATATATATATATATATATATATATATATATATATATTCATATATATATATATATACATTATATATATATATACCTAAGCAATATATAAATGCGAAAGTTATTGAAACATATTTAACAGTGAAAGCATACTAACATTCGTTGATGAAATTACTCATTGACAAAATTGCATTTAGAGTATCGTGTATTTGGTTGGAAATATTGCGAAGAATTTCAGTGTTAGTAAGTTTTCATGCGAGTTAAATAGTGCATAAATATTAAAGTATCTATTGTAGACTTATATGATTAATCTTTAAATTAGTATGTAGACTATAAAATATAATTCAATTAAATTTGTTAATCTGGGAATTTACGAACAAATATGAAAAGGGGTTTTGTGTTGAGCGGTGTTGTTTAATAATAAAATATCTTTCTATAAATTTCTACATTCTTTTAAAATTTCCATTGTTTATTAATGAATATATTATAGAATAGGGAAAGAAGTATAAGTATTTTACGAACATATTCATAGGAATACACACATACATATGTGCATACATGTAGATGCTTAACAAATATATTAACAACAAGCATACGCCCAAACACACACATATTTATACGCAAGATACAAATATACATTTTATATATACATATATACATACATATAAAAATGTGCGTGAGTGTGGTGTGTGTGTATGTATGCATGCGTATGTGAGTGTGGTGTGAGTTTACGTGTGCGTGCGTGTATTTATATATGTATGTACGTATTTATAACTATTGCCGTTTAGACAAAAGAATTTTACCTAAAGAGTTATAAAGTCAAAATATTTGCAATCTTTTTTTTCTATTTCCAAATTCATAATTTTGTAAAATGTTGCAAAGTCCGGATTAAAAGAAAACAAAAATATCAATGAATATATTACAAACAAATGAATAAAATATTTCTTCTATTAATATCCATATTCATTTAAATTGATTTCTGTTTAAAAATTAGAACGACTATACTATGTGCCTCATTGAATTTTGTCTTGAGTGATTGTAAGCCAGCTTCGTCAATATTCAAAAGAAAATATATAAAGAAAAAAAGCAACAATCATAAAATTTCAGATTAATTTCTATTGAAAATTAGTGTTTTTTTTATGCCAACTTCAAGTTGATTTGACGATGTTAAGGAAAGCAATTTATTATTATTGCAATCAACTTTTCTTTTACAGTTGTAATTTCGTTTTTCCGGTTTGGCTTCAGCAATGGTCGCCATGAAAAACGCAATTCTTAATATTTACTAAATGTTAATAAAAATATAAAATAAAGACAATTTTTATATATATATATATATATTGTTATGTAAAATCATTTCTGTCAGGAATATCTAGATAAATTCAAGGATTATTTATGTAATCTTGTTTTGCGAAATATATTTCACATAAGCAAAATATTTTTACAATATATTAAAAAAAATAGTTTCCTGTCAAACAGTAACAACAACAACAGCAACTACTACTACTACTACTACTACTACTACTACTAAGAAAAAGGATTCCCAAGGTCCACAAATTTAAACAGCCGCAAATCTAGTCTCTCAAGATAGAACCCATATTCCAACATAGATTCAGTTCAATAGCATAATCCAAGGAGCACACTCTCGGGACACAGAACAAGAGCTTTACCACCTCCTTTAACTAAAGCAGAGCGACATATGCTCTGTGTAATCACCGTCCATATAATATGTGGCAATTCAAACAAGACACTCCATACTATATGGAATGACAACGAAACATTATAAACAACCCACAGGTCACATTATTTTGCACCATCAAAATGCGGTGAAATAGGCCATTATTATTGCATAATCGACATCCATTAGTGTAACGCTAACAAATTTCCCTACTCCGATTTGACACAACTGCAACACCCTCAGAAATAAATAATATGAAAACAGCTTAAACAGTTTATACTCTACAAAATAGACGAAATAGTTTTTAATCATACACACAAAACCATCCATACACACAAACACACAACCACATGCACAGACATATATACAAGCAAGAAAACATTTTTTCGAACGCAGCAGAAATACTGTGTAAGTTACTCTTACAATAAACTATTTAGCGTCTATATCGGCGGGTGAATTTGTCACCGGGCAGTTTAGTTTAATGGTGAAGCACTCAACGGGAATCTTGATGACTGTGGGTTCAATTTCCATGGCTGTTTACAGGCAGATTTTTCCGCCTTGTAAGGGCAATTTACCCAGCATTTTTGCTGTTCTAAGAGCAATTCTGCGTTCAAAATTATATCTTCTTGTATATATCGTACAATACACATTTCGACGCTTCTAATAAAGCTAAATGTTTGTTTATATATATATATATATATATATATATATATATATATATATACATCTAGTACATCCTTAGTAGTAGACTAGATAACTATATTCTGTGGAGCACTAAACTCACCAGTAGCAGTCATACATCTAGTTGTAATGCTGGAATAGTCACTGATATTCTATATATCGTTGAAGGAAGATTCACCGCTACTGGATGTTTTTCACTGAGGAAGCCAAAAGAAGACGAAATCAGGTGATCTGGTAGTTCCGGTGGCTGTAGCAGACGGTTCTCTTCTATTAATGTGAGTGTTTTTATGCACCACGGGTCCATATGAGAAATCCTCTCAAAGCAAATAACGCAGTATTCTGTGTTACAAGACAATGTCCAAGTTGAGTTGGAGATAAGGATTACTTTTACACACACACACACACACACACACACACACACACACACACACACACACACACACACACACACACACACACACACACACACACATACACACACACACACACACACAAATACACACACCTATGTATATGCATATATGTACGTGTGCATGAATATGTATGGAAGTCTCGGATTTAATTTCGGAGCATAATACATTATGAGAAATCTATTAACATTTTTGATCTTGAAGATATATTTTGATAAATGCTTCATAGAAAGAATCTAAAAATCCTTTATTTCGATAGACTTCGTAGAGATACTGTCTCAAACTTCGCTTAATAGTTTCTTTATAAGTTCGAATGTATATAAGATACTTTGTGAGCAGACCATTGTTTCTATCTATGTTTTACGTGACGCTTCTATCTAATATATATTAATGCTGACACATACTGTGTATGTCATCGTTTCCATTATTGCATCTATAATGTTTCCAGCATGAACATGTTCAATGTTACTTGTGTATCGTTCATGCATTCATGTCTTAATGTCCATAAGTGAATGAATTGAATTGTATAGCATATTTTCTGCTCTGATATGCCGACGTGCTCAAAGACACAAATTCATACGAACACGCGTACTCATTTGTTTATAGAGAGACGAGCATTCGCACATATGCACACACGCACGTGCGCACACGTGCACACACACATGCATGTATGTATCTACCCATCTATGTGTATATATATATATATATATATATATACTTTATAATTAGGTTTCAGCAAAGATTTGCTTCACCACATACCAAAGTTTAGAAATAGCAGTCAAAAAATCTTAGCTATTCCTTCTACTTTAAAAGGGACTCCTAGAGAAACCAAAGTACTTGAAAACAATCCAAATATGGATTGAGTTTCGTTATTTTTCCTCTTTGTCTGTGTAGATTGTTTTCAAGTACTTTGGTTTTTCTGGGAGTCCCTTTTAAAGTAGAAGGAATAGCTAAGATTTTTTGACTGCTATTTCTAAACTTCGGTATGTGGTGAAGCAAATCTTTGCTAAACCCTAATTATAAAGTATTACTTAAGCTTACCATGAAATGGTCTTTTTCATGCCGAATTCTACTTGGTGAAATTACTGATTACTTCTTAATTAATTTTGCCCTTTGTTATTATATATATATAGATATATATACATACACACATACACACACATAAGTTCATATGTGATTGATCCCTCGTTGGAGACTGTTAAGTAAATCTTCTTTGGGACCTTGATTTTAGGCAGGTCTTTCAATCCTTTGAGGATGATCATTGTTTTCAACACATTTCCTGCGTCATTAACACACAACACAGCGGTAAAACGAGCTTTGGTAGCACGACAGTGGCTAACATCTACATTTTTATTGCCAACAAAGTGTATGGTTGTTGAACTCAAAATGTCAACGTATACAGCGTATCATCCATATTATACATCTGGTCAGTATCCTTATCTGCTGTTAACACTGGAATGCTATCTGGAGAGTCACTGCCGATTTGTGCCTTTTCTCCAAGTGTTTTATTGTTTGCTTGACCAACATGTGTAATCTTTCTCACATTCAATTTATTCTGTTTCATGAAATTGAAAATCCATTTATGAGAACATCTAAAGCTGTTCATTTTAATTCCAAACCTTTTTGCCAATTCAAAAGTATATTCCCGTAAACGGCGATAATTTACAATTATATTGTTTGCACGCTGAAGAGTTCAATCTCTTGATCCCTTGATCTGAGCCTCCTCTTGTCTGACATATGGATTAATTCAGTTTCTTTTATGCACCATTCTCTTAATCGTTTTCTATCAATTCCTGTCTCGTGACGCAGCAGATAAATTGCCAGATTGTTCTTTCACTGGTATGATAGCACTGAATTTTTTCACTAATGGTGTATGATCGTTGAAAACGTTTTGATATATATTCTCTCCACTCTATTATCGGGAATTAAAATCCTTTGAATTTATCTACACACGTAGAGCAAATGAACGTCTAAACAGAATGCAAACAAGAACACTAACTCTGTTTCAACTTTTCACCTCAAATAACCGCCCATCCAAATGAACAGCCATGGGCGATCTAATGGATGGGCGAATTTTCGGAAAAAGCCCGGTATATATACATACATACATACATATATATATACATATATTTGCATATATATATATATATATATATATATATTATATATATATATATAATATATATATCTATATATATATATAAATATACATATATATGCACACACGCAAAACTTACTTTGTCACACATCCTGTGACCTCCTTATATAGGTATATATTCATTTATTTATACATACACATATGCATGTATACGTGTTTGTATGCATCACCATATATATATATATATATATATATATATATATATATATATATATATATATATATATATATATTGTGTGTGTGTGTGTGTATGTGCGTTTTTGTAAATGAATGTACGTGGAGTTTCTATTGTCTATCAGTGCACATTTGAAATGCATTTTATGTGCAGCTAATTTTCCTTTGATTTTAGTGTTTTAATTATTGTCTTATTAATACATAAATCAAAATAATAATAAGGTGAAGAAAAGAGATTATGATAAGAATATACTTTGCTTAACTATATTTTGATTCTTTTCAAGTAGACATCACAAAAAAAGGTTTTCTATAGATTCCATTTTCTATTTCAAAACTGGAGAATTATTGACAATAAATGTCATTCATATGTTTTGTAGAAATTAAAGATGACAGCAATATATTTGACAGATTAATTGAAATAGCCCAGGCAAAAAACAAAACAAAACAAAAAAGGCTAATTTAGTGATCGATACGGTATTAAAAAACAGCAGAGAGTAATATTTACTTTCTCTGTGCTGTAGCTAACAGTAGAACGAAAACTGGTTTTATCGTCAAAGAAAACGATTTAAAAACACGAATGCTTTCCAGGATAAAAGGTTTTGAAGACTATTTACATTCAATAAAATCCCCCATTTTTTAAAAAACAAATCATACCCTTAAGTGATACTAATAGGACGATCAATACAAACAAACGTATAAGAATATGCCAGGCATTGAATTTTTTATTTTTCACCTCCGGGTCAAATATGGGGAAGCAGACCTGGTAAAAATGTAGGTAAAGAGATGTAAATTTGAAACCTGTAAGCAAGAACAAAATATGTTGAATAGATCTGCATTATTGGTGAATAGGAAATCCGGGTATTTGTTTGAAGTAGCATACACATACGTTTGTATCTATTAATATGTATATGCGTGAATGTTTAAAAATACGGCGAATCGATTGGGCGAAATTTGTAAGAGCATCAGACAAATACTGGCGGCATTTGTTCCGGCACTTTATGTTCAGATGTCTCTTTCATTGAACCTCCTGAAAAGAAGCTTCAGGTTTTCCTGAAATCACCATTGAAATGACAAGGTGGAAGCATATACATACATACATAAATACATACATACATACATACATACATACATACATACATACATACATACATACATACATACATACATACATACATACATACATAAACATATGTATGTGCATGGTTTGAGCTGGCATGCGGAAGTGTTAAGTTAAATACGCTCACTCACATGCATATGTATTTCATATATACATATATACATGTGAGCGTGTATGTGTGTGCGCACGCGCGTGTGATTACATTATTCAGTTATTCAGTATGACCTTATATTTCTAAGACAAGTTAGTGGGATATGGTTTATATCTAGTCACTTCTGTCACAGAATAATAGCTTTCTAATTTGTTGATATATTTAACAGTGTTTTAGTTCTGTAGTCACAATTAGGCAATAAAAGACCAGTGTTGATATGTCTACGGCCCTATAACTTAGAGGTTCGACGGAAAAGGCGATAGAATAAGTACCAGGCTATAAAAATAAATGTACTGGTTTCAGTTTATTCAACTAAGATAATTTTGAAGGCGGTGCCCTAGCATGCAGCATGCTCGCAGTCTAATGATTAAAACAACGACTAAGAATAAAACATTTTATTAAAGAATACTTTGTGGTAGAACATTATAGTTCAGTATTTAAATTCTGTGCATTCATATATCTACAAGAAACGTTGGAATATAATTGCCAAGAATGAATTGTCATTGTATATTACCTATTGTATAAGTATTCCATTTAGATTAGATCCTTCCGTGGATTATTCTATGCCATAATCAGGTGATAAATAACATTGTTGTTGCTCATTTATATGAATATTACATAACTCTGATCGTGTCTGTGTTGTTATAAATCAATCGTCAATATAATTAGTGCGTTCATGTTAACAACGAAACTTCGCAGCTTCTGATAAGATTAAGTTTAGGCTTCCTTTTAAATAACAGGTATATGCTAGCTGATGTGCAGCATGTCAATTCAGAGGTCTTAAACTGCGGCAAATAAATCATTATATATTCACGGAGTATGGGAAAGGAACAATTGGTGAGAACATGCCAATTATTTTTATGCATCTGTCTCAGACTTTATTTAATATTTAAAGAATCGCAATTGGTTAAGTTATGTAAGATATTTGATATCGATCGATAAGTTGAAGGTTTGTAACCCATGCCATGTGCATCTGGAATGAAGTTGTTCAACTAGCTCAATCAGTCTTGTCATTAGACCTGGTTCTTCGTTTAAAATTAAGGATGTCGGTGGTTTGTAGTCATTCTTCATTAAACTCGGTACACATCGGTACAATGTATATATGTATTTCTTAACTACGGCCTTACTGTTGAACGGGGTAGAGCCTGTATCAGCAAATTCCATGTTTTCGTTAATGGTTTAGATGTTTATGTATTCATGAGTAGATAAATAGATAAATAGATAAACATACAGGTAAATAGATAGACAGACACAAAGAGTAAGAAATGGGAAGGGGAGAGAGAGACTTCTGATTCTCTCACCCATGACTCTGCATGTGTGAGATAAAATAACCTATGTCTCGGCATAAGTGGGATAAAATAACTGAAAGAGAAAAAGACTGTATATATATATATATATACACACACACACACACACACACACACATATATATATATATTTATATATATGACTGACCGCTAAATCTGCAAGTCTTTTAAATTCTTTCTCTGTTTATTTCATCGAGTTCTTTTCTGCTGAAGAGTGTACGCTCGAAACGTAAAAGACTTTCTCACCTTCCAGAGTGTCAAACTATCACATCTCCTTGTTTATACACCTGTCTTCGTCTTTTTTTTTCTGTAAATTTCAACCATATGTATATATATGTGTTTATGTATGTATATGTGTTTGTGTATGTGTGTGTATGTGTGTGTCTGTGTGTGCATGCGTGCGAAAATAAAGTTATTTCATTCCAGCCGGCTAGAGACACAGGAAAAATATAAGTTGAAAATGCACTGAGAATAGTAAAAACAATATTTTAACTATTTACAGTATGTTTTTTAACATATATTTTTCCTACACACACACTCATACATACACACACTCTCTCTCACACACACACATATTCATACACACACACATCTGTTTTCGTGGATAGATTGATGTAAAATGTATGTGGCCCGTTTCAGTTTTTAACGTGTATAAAAAACCTAAACCGAAACTGAAAAATATTTGCTCCCGAATTGGGTAGATATTCTTTAACCGTGACCGTCGGCTTTGTTTAACTTCATGCATGACTGACTTTGGTCAAAACAAACTCATACAAAATCTGTTGTCACTGAATTTATCCTTTTAAAAACAATACATAGGAATCTTGTTCTTGGTTGGTCCAGCTACCCAGTAACATCCTGCATCTCTCCACCGCTCAATTTCTTGTTTGTTTTTGTTGCTGCTTGTTTTTGTCTTTGCTGTTGTTCTTGTTGCCCCCTTCTTCTTCTTCTTCTTCTTCTTCTTCTTCTTCTTCTTCTTCTTCTTCTTCTTCTTTTCTTCTTCTTCTTCTTTCTTCTTCTTCTTCTTCTTCTTCTTCTTCTTTTTTCTTCTTTTTTTCTTCTTCTTCTTCTTCTTCTTCTTCTTCTTCTTCTTCTTCCCTCTTCTTCTTCTTTTTTCTTTTCTGTTTTCTCTTCTTCTTCTTCTTCTTCTTCTTTTCTTTCTTCTTCTTCTTTTTTTTTCTTCTTCGTCTTCTTCTTCTCCTTCTTCTACCTCTCCTCTTCTTCTTCTCTTCTTCTTTCTTCTTCTCTTTTCTTCTTTTTCTTCTTCTTCTTCTTCTACTCTCTCTTCTTTTCTTTTTTCTTCTTCTTCTTCTTCTTCTTCTTCTTTCTTCTTCTTCTTCTTCTTTACTTCTTTCTTCTTCTTTTTCTTCTTCTTTCTTCTTTTTTCTTCTTTTTCGTCTTCTTCTTCTTTTCTTCTTCTACCTCTCCTTCTATTCTTCTTCTTCTCTTCTTCTTCTTCTCTCCTTCTTCTTCTTTTCTTCTTCTTCTTTTTCTCTTCTTCTTCTTCTTCTTCTTTCTTCTTCTTCTTCTTCTTCTTCTCTTTTCTTCTCCTTCTTCTTCTTCTCTTTCTTCTATTCCGTTCATACATTCCATCATCTCTTAATAATATTTTTAGCCTACTCAATATATTGCATTTGTAATAATTTATACTTATCAATTAAATGTTTCATTACTCCCAATATCACTCCAGGGCAGACCGCGGTTCTGATTATACTCCGCTCATGAGATGTCTCGAAAAAACGTATATAAATAACCAGAATATAAGACTAAACACCTAGCAGGCAGATGAAGCCAAATCACCAGGAAAAATCTTAATTTTTTTTTAAAAATCTGGACCAAAGGAGAACTTAGCGCTAAAATGGAAATTACAAAAACGTATTTGCATATTAGCTGGATATTATTTTTTAATTTTATTCTTGTAGATTCTCCATACGATTTTTCCTCGGGAAATGTTTTGTAATTTCGTAATCCAAATGTAAGAAGCCATACGCGCAGTAGGATTACGAAATATTACTTGAGGGACAATGTTATAGTGAATATTGTAGTAATAATGAAAATAACGTATATCCTGATTATATGCAAAAAAACTCTCTCTCACACATACACTTAAGGTGTAGTGGTTAGAACGGCGTTAAGGTTTAAAACTGGTGCGGTGATTGATTCCCATTCCCATTGGTGATCTCACAGATTGGATAGAAAAAGAGACAAAGAGCTACCTCAGCATATTCGGGTGTCTGGCAGAAATGTTAGTACGCCGGATGAAATGCTTAGCGGTATTTCGTCTGCCGTTACGTTCTGAGTTCAAATTCCGCCGAGGTCGACTTTGCCTTTCATCCTTCCGGGGTCGATTAAATAAGTACCAGTTACGCACTGGGGTCGATATAATCGACTTAATCCGTTTGTCTGTCCTTGTTTGTCCTCTCTGTGTTTAGCCCCTTGTGGGTAGTAAAGAAATAGGTATTTCGTCTGCCGTTACGTTCTGAGTTCGAATTCAGCAGAGGTCGAATTTGCCTTTCATCCTTTCTGGGTCGATAAATTAAGTACCAGTTACTCACTGAGGTCGATGTAATCGACTTAATCCCTTTGTCTGTCCTTGTTTGTCTCCTCTATGTTTAGCCCCTTGTGAGCAATAAATAAATAAGAAAGTTACCGATACAGAGATTATAGTGGAGCCCATAAACAAGTATAAACAGAAGTTTCGCATATCTGGTGTGGTTGAAAGTTTTGCTAGTGACTTGAGTAAGTAGATTATCGCTATCACCAAATTCTTCCAAGGAAAAAAACGGTCAACTTGTGATTGACGGAGAAGAGTGGTCTACAAGTAATGAATTTAAGGAGAAATTGAAGTTATTGATGGACGTTATTGCTACGGGCTGTCTCCATCGACTTAGGACGACGATAGGTTGATAGGCTTATTTTGGGAATTGGACATGCTGTAGCATGTTTTCAGAGATCAGGGTAGATTCCTGTAAAGAAAGAGAGATTCAAGAATCTGATCAGAATATGTTGCAATGTGTTAGGGTACGGAAGAGATACTATCGATTTGACCGAATATACTTTCGGATATGATTGTATTTCTGCTAAGTGGAGGACCAGAAATGGTGGAAAAGAACAGAATTGGAAAATAATTTCTATTACTGTGCCGTGTGAAGTAGGTTATGCACCAAGCAGCAAAAACGGAGGCTTTCACAAAGTTAGAGTTCACATATCCGTCGGTGTTGTGAAGTGGAAGGGTTAGGGTATTTGGATAGAAACTCTTTTGGCAAGGTATCAAAAGGATCGGCTATAATTTGGAAGTAATATAACTTGTGTTATTGCTTAACCCTACTCAACTTTTGGAAGTTGAGTTTCGTCAGTCGTTGTACGTTTTGCGTTTAGACTGAAGTGCTTCAACATATCTATAGCTAAAATTCGTGGAGACTGGGAGAACTGAATTTTTGTTATTGGTGACATATGGAGTGGCATACCAAGAATATAGTTTCCGTTATCCACCTAGCTGTATCAGATAGATCAAGAGTGAATTACATATGAAATTGGGATAGCAGTAGATGGGAGTGTGCAAATTTTTCGCCTGATACTTATAGATGTCCTTGTATATTTGTGTGTTTGTGACTATCTATCTATCTATCTATCTATCTATCTATCTATCTATGTACCTATATATCTATCTATCTATCTATCTATCTATCTATCTATCTATCTATCTATCTATCTATCTATCTATCTATCTATCTATATATTATATCTATATATATATATCATATATATATATATATATATATATATATATATATCAGTCTGTCTATCCGTCCGTCTGTCTGTCTCTTTGTTTCTCTGTCTGTCTATCTCTATCTATTTATCTGTATACATTAACTCAAATGTGTGAGTATACATATACATAGAAACATTGATGCTTTATATATATTTGTATATAAAATACATAAAGTATTTATTGTATGTGTATATGTAACAAATATGTGATATAGATATGGATTGTATTAGAATATATGTTTTAATATGAGTATGTATATATATAATAAACAAAAACACAATACAAACGTACATATATACACATACACACAAGTATACTCTTTTTATTAATGCTTCACTTTTAATATCATGTAATGGAAGTTGATTAGCCTACTGTTTTGCTTAGAGTAACCAGACATGTTTAAATTTACCCAATTAATTTTTAAATAAAGAAAATAACTGAGATAATTATATATTTAATTGAAGACATTCATTGAACTATTTTATTATGAATTGATGAAAATTCCAATTTTAACTCTTCAGGCTAAGCATAGATTTCTTTCCACAAAATACAGATTGGCACAAGGAGGGTGATGGCCTGTGGATATGGTTCTGATTTCCGTTTACATTCGCAACCTCACCAACTTAGTATATCTATATATAATCTCAATAACAAACAAGTAGACAAGTAAAATCAATATAAGCGAGATGAATTATCGATCAAATAAATCAAACTAAAGAGGAATATTAAATAAACTCTCCTCCTTGTAGTATCAAGTTGATGAACAACCTCTGGTTATTATCTTGACAAGCGAATACTGGTCAGTTTTATGCAGGAGGCGTAGAGGATAGTTACCTACCCGTTGGTGTACAATATCAGCTCATCGCGGGTGTATTTTTCCTCTCCAGCCCTCACCCAAATGTCTGGTCGCAGATAAAGCCAAAATATACTCTTGCAAAGTTGATCACCAAATAATGCCATAAACTTGCTGAGTTAACTTTTTAAACTTTATATTTAGTATCTTCTATGTGTAACAAGTATATATCATGTACTATGCAATATATTCATGTACTATGCAATATATATGAATATATAGAAGCAACCGAGAGCAACATAATTTCTGATATTTAGGTAATAGCTAGGAATTCTTAGATTAATTCAGGTCTTCTGAATTATAATTAGTTTGATTTTGCCTGATGCTAGAGAACTGGACTGATTTTTATTATCAAGACGCACATGCTAATTGCTGTTTTTGACATGTTATAAGAAGTCTCTCTTCAGACGTGAAACCTGCTACAAATAGCAAGTAACTCTTCTCCATTTACGCTCTATCGTCTTGAAAAGGGGGAACACAATGGGTATGTAATCTTAGACGTGTTATGTCTGGAGACACTTTGTACATCGACCTAATAAAATATTTTAGGGCTAAACAACGACAAAAGTTTAAACATCCTAGTAACACAAATATAATTATATGAAATCATAATATCCATGTTTACTCATATGAAATTCATTTTAGAATTGTTACAAATAGAGTGAAGATATTTCCTTAATGATGTATCTCGGAGCAGCATTCATAAAGCCGTATCATTTCCTCGCTCTCCAAATATGTATGGTGTTTGAAAGATGAGTACTGAAATCAATGAGTTCATCGTAGAGCCGAAGTATCTCTTAACTATTGGCTTGAAAAGATTGTGATATTTACTATTGCGATATTTTGCAATTGTGGATAAACTATTGTCGTTGCATTCTTGTAGTTACGTGTATCGATATTGCATGTGAAATATCTATCAGCTTCCTTACGAGTTTATTTCACCCATAATAACATTTCCATAAAATAGAAGTTGATCAGACAATAAAAAAGCAGTGAAGCTATACAGGCACTTCTTACTTTAGTGTATTTTATACATATGATATTGACCATGAATATACCACATGCATTTGAATTGAAAAGATGACATATCATTCATTCTGCCTACGGCCGAGTGATTTAGAAAAAGTTTTATATCTTATAACCTTTGGTGATAACTATATTGCAATGCGTTTATCAATATTTTAAATTTGAATGCATGAATTTGATTCTGTCTGAAGAATTTGAAATAGGAGGTATTTAACATGTTTCTTCTATAACTAGGACTTTGTAAGTCCTATTATCCTATTATCAAATGTAATTTGACTAATAATGAATAAATAATATCAAGTTTTTCCCCAATCTCCTGCACACCTCACATTAATATACAACGAGCATATAATTTTAGAGTTCTGTAATATGCAAATGTGCTTCAAGAGACCACAGCTTGGATTATAGTGCTATCTACATAATACACACACACATACATACATGTACAATCATACATATATACATACATATATATGGTTTCCATAAGCTTATATATTTTGCTTATTACATATTATAAAGGCACATATACACATATATATGTATAAGTATGTGTATAGATGTATATGTATGTACGTATGTATGTATACATACACACACATACACGCATGCATATATATATATATATA
>NC_042997.1:124352224-124362224 GCF_006345805.1 Octopus sinensis | reverse complement strand
TTGAGTATCAAGTAATGTGGTACTGAGACAACCTTTTATTTAATATTTATGACTGAAAGTAAATGATGTGTGTATTATTTTCTTCTTATTGTGCGCCCTGCTCTACCCTATGACAAACCGGTCTCATTCGAGATTGTTGTTCAGGTTTAACTATGCGTGAATTTGAGGAATGTTATTGTAGGAATGCCTTTGGCCTTGTGTTTCTTAGCTGTTCGTTGCTTAACAACAATAATAACTGCCATGTGATTTCCCTTTTTATTCAATGTTACAGGCAGGCATATTGCCTTCTTGAATATTGAATTGTAGCGAGAAAGTTGTTTCTTCATTTCAGCTTAGTGAAGAAGAGAAAATTGCAACACACGTTTGAATTTAAGTTTTGGCGAATGCATTTAACACGTGTCATACACAAATGTTTTTGTAAACGTAATTATTGACTCATTTCCCTGCTATATGGATTTGTCACTCTCGGTGGATTTACGTATTAATTTTACGTGCGTATTACGAATATTCCTCCATTGACGTTTCTTCTCAGGTTTAGCACAATATTGGGTTTAATTCAAGTAATTTTGTTTAACAACTCGCGAAATGCAAAGAAATGAGCATGATTTCTCCGATGATGGTAAGAATGTAGGTCCAAATTCAGATATTCTGAATCCCTTAATATCATCGAGCACAACCATATCCATATCTGAAAAGATGATTCTCATAACGGAATTATACATTCACCCGTGAAGATTCCTCTCCAATGTTTCTATATACCTTAGTAATAAATATTAACATGTTTATTCCAGCCGTTTCCGTCGATTTGCGTTCTCAAATATAGTTTTTTTCCTTGAAAGCTTTATCTTTCATTTGAAATGCTTCTGGCATACATTTCAGTAGCCTTTATACAGTATATACAACACAAATATTAACAATACTATGACATAAACAGTGGCATATACACCACCTCCTATAATTTACTTTGCACTCTTGTATATTGTAATTCCTTCTCTTAACTGTCTCATAACCTCTTGAAACCCTAGAATGCTAACGTATCTATCAACATATACAATTTTTTGGGGGGGTTTTTTGTAGCAGTCCAGCTGAACAAATTATAATACTTATACACCTTCATATTGATGTATATCGACTCACTTAATATTCACATACAAATAGGCAGTTTGGCAAGACCATTAGATACAAATTCTCGTTTCCATAACTTGTTGTATGATAAAAGTACCGAAGTGGAATTGACTTCAATTGATTGGTACACTTTGTCTTGGATGTCAAACAGTAAACGCGAGATTAATGGAAAATAAATATTGCTCTGTCATTTATCTGTTGCTTTATGATTTACATGTATTTAGTTACCTGTTCTATAACAAAGAATAAAAGTGTATAAGAAAACATCTTAATATATACTTATACGCACAAACATACTCATGTATATATATATATATAACACATGTGTATAGATCAAGTATGTGTGTGTGAGTGTGTGTGCATGTATGTTTCTTTGATAATTGATTATTCACTTGGAAATTCTTGTGTAATACACACTCCAGTTCTTTAGACTTCCATGAACCATTCAATAAAGAATATACTTGAAGATATAGAATAAGTAACATCACTAGATATGTTATTTTTGCTTGGTAGTCAAACCGTCACAACGACCAAAATCAAGTATGTACGATAACGAGGCATGTGTTCGTAAAAATATCAGATATGGAGTGTTAAATTGAAAATAGATAAATAAATAACTTAATTAATTAATTAATAAAAAATCATTGTATGGAAGTAATGTTAGAATAATGGAGAGGACATATACTTCATTACCGTAGTGTCATTGATGCTGGAATCATCCAGTACGGAACTGAATGTGCCATCCATCACTTGTAGCTTTCGGCCCCGACCTGAACATACAGAATCTTAAGTAATGTAGTTCAAGCGAAGTAACTAAAGCAAATCCTCGAAATCAATGCGTGCATCAAGTTAGTGTACTGCGATCAGTAGAGATATGGATTCTTCCTGCCTGAGCGATATCGCCCGCTGACACTCGTTGACGCTACATCGAAGAGGCCAGGGAACAGAAGAAAGAAGAAGAAAGAAGACATGCCCCCAACACCAGAGCTGAAGACGCCTCCGAAAGGGGGAGGGGACGTCAACACGGTAGAGGAGTAGGGGCCGAAACCGGACGTGGTTCCTCCTGATGATGTCTTGAGCTAACTGGATCCTATAAAGGAAATGTTGTGGTAGCAGACCACGAAACACGGTGGAAATTCTTTTGATGAATGAGTGAATGCAAAAAATTTACTATAAGCTATCAGTTTCGAAATTTTGTAGGAAGTATCATGAAGGTTATGGCTCAAAAGAATGGAGCTTAATTCGGTTTCTGTGTCGTAGAAATGAAATATTTCTACAACCCACGCATTGCGCGGTTTGATGGACTAGGTTAACGAGGGTTAACGTTTCAGCTGTTCCCGGAACACATTTACAGCTGACTGAACCGGATCATCGTAAAAAATAAAATGATCGCGGTGAACATAACGATTGATCTAGGTTGTTTCATTCATTATCGTAACATAGTGGTTTCGATTCCTTCACCAGGAGCGTTAAAAGAAAAGAGAAACAATGATAACTGACTTCTTGCTCTTTAGTACAGAACGTTATGTTTGCTATAAATTCCACTTAACTTCCATAGTCACTCTTGTAAAATTAGGAGTTAGCATTTTATACATTTACTAGATTGTTATTAAAGCAACAACATCCACTGCAACTGCTTTCGGATGAAGTGTAAGAGTTCTAAAATATTATACGTTTTACTAAGCACACCATTTAAACGTATCAAACATTTCCACGAGGTTTTCTAGAAATATAGGTGCAAGCGTGGTTGTGTGGTAGGAAGCTCGCTTCCCAACCACAAGGCTCCAGGTTCAGTTCCACTGCGTGGAACCTTGGCGAAATGTCTTCTGTAACCACAGGGCCAAGCAGACATTGTGTGTTGATTTGTTATACGGAAACTGAAAAATAAAACCATTGTATATATATATATATATATATATATATATATAAATGTGTGTGTATATATATTTGGGTGTAGGTGTGTGCATGTGCTTGTGTGTGTGTGTCTTTGTGTGTCTGTTTGTCCTCCCATCACCGCTTGACTACCGGTGTTGGTGTGTTTCAGTCTCTGTAACTCAGTGGTTCGGCAAATGACTCCGACAGAATAAATATTAGGCTTCAAAAATATATCCTGGGATCGATTTGTTCGACTAAAACCACTCAAAGCAGTACTCCAGCGTGGCCGCACTGTAACGGCCGAAACAAGCAAAAGAATAAAAGAAAAGAATTAAATTCAATTAATGCCGATGATCAGTTTATCTTCACATTTCAGATATTGCCGTATTCTGTGAATGTATATTATGTAAAAGCACATAACTCCAATATTATTATAAATGATTTCATCTATGTTTTCAGGATGCCAATAAATCTAGCTGTTCTCGTTTTACGTGAAAAGGGAGAACTACATAAACTGGAGAAGAAATGGTGGTATGACAAAGGACAATGCGGTCAGCCAGATAAAGTAAGTTTGATATTATTTTCGTCACTGATATATGATATAATGTAATTTTGTTCTGTGTAGTACGGTTTATGCAAATGTGTATGTCGTTTAGGCTTTGGCGTGAAGCTGAGAGATTGGCACAAGTAACATGCCATGCATAATACATGGGACATGGACGAAATTGGGAGATTATATCCGGTCATTAGACCTGAAAAAGTAGAAGCCAAACCTGTCTCAAATCATACTCTACGTTAATGAAAATGCTTGCTGGATAATGTGATCCTAGGAGGTCATTTTCTGAAGAACGGAAAAAGTTAAAAACGACGAAATGGGCGCAGCAGGCATTTCTTTGTTCATATGTTCACTTGTCTAAATTAGCCTTTCGCTAAACAATAAGGGTGGCATCAATAACAACAACAACAACAACAACAACAACAACAACTACTACTACTACTACTACTACTACTACTACTACTACTACTACTACTACTGCTGCTGCTGCTGCTGCTGCTGCTTTTGTTGTTGTTAAGCAACAAGACGGGTAAGGGTGATTATGTGATGGTCTAGGGCTTAGGGGCGGGAGACCCAAGACCTTGGAAAAAAAAAACTTTGGTCGTCTTGTTGTAGTCGAGGGCTCTTCGTTGCCCGCCGACACCACTGGGAGGTGGCTTTCGAAATCGCTGGAAATGGAGATCTCCAGCTCCAAATTCTTGAACGGCTACCGCTGCTGCTGCTACTACTACTACTACTATACTACTACTACTACTACTACTACAACAATGGGGTACCGGATATCAACATATTTAATTCTCAAATGCTCAAGTCCATCCACAAGTATCCCTATTTAGGTGTGTTGCATACACAGCGTCTTAAGCCGTGGAAGTTGTGCAAATATTGGGAAGGGAGCAGCTGAGTGAACGGGATCAGCATCATATAAAATGCTTGCGCAGAACACATTCAGTAGTGGTTCACATCAGGTGTTATATTTTGAGAATTCCGTCACCCGACAAACAATGAAGGCCACTCAACAACATTGAGTGTGATTAGTACAGTCACAGGAGCATGAAATTGAAGACCAACCAAGAAGGGCGTCGTGAAACGTATCACAATTGTCGCCGCTGAAAGAATATAAGTATTGCATATATGTATTTATATATGTATATATATTGTAATCTTCCAATACTAAAACACGTGTAGTGCTTTCATATTTAATATATGGTGACCCCCTTCGGTCAGACACTGACCATGGGTTTGCACCTAGAGAGTTACCCTCTGAGGCACAAGTCTGGGCAAGGTTGTTTTTTTTTATGGAAGACCAGCAGTCGCCCATGTATACTGGCCTCCCCTCTCCACACCACCAGTGTTGTCCAAGAGAAAGGCAAGGGCCGATACAGCTTGGCACCTGTGACGTCGCAACTAATTTCTACAGCTGAGTGAACTGGAGCAACGTGAAATAAAGTGTCTTGCTCAAGAACACAACACGCAGCCCGGTCCGGGATTCGAGCTCACAACCTCACGATCGTAAGCTCGACGCTCTAACCACAGAGCCACAAGTATTAACTAAAGTATGATATAATTCATGAAGTACCTCATATACGCAGCTGGAAATTTTGGTTATATCCTCTAAGTATTATTTCGTGAGGTGCAAACTGATAGCATTAGTTTACTATCAGATATACTCATTAGGTTATTTTTGTATTATTTGAAATAGAATACCCGCATATCGATGAACACCCCGCCCCCAGCCAAAATAGAATATATGTATGTATATATGAACATATGTGTAATATATAAAATATATAATATTGATCGCTAAATCCACAAGTTTTTTTTAAATTTTTATTCTCTCTCTGTTCGTATCCTTATATTTCTTTCTGTTGAAGAGCGTAGGTTCGAAACGTAAAGGACTTTCTCACTTTCCCGAGCCTTAAACTAATACACCTGTTTGTTATTCATACACCTGTCTTCGTCTTTTGTTTTTCTGTAAATTTCAACTAGATATATATATATATATATATATATATATATATATAAATATATGTATAGATATGTGTGTGTGCGTGTGTGTGTATGTGTGTGTGTGAGAGAAAGAGAGAGTGTATATATATATGTGTGTGTGTATGTATGCATTTGTGTGTGTTTTACATATATCTGTGTTTGTATGTATGAATATATATGTACATATGTATATGAACAAATATGGAAGCCAAAAGAATTGTTATCATAAAAACAAACTTATATTGCTATTCTTTCCTGAATTCTAGATTTGAAAACATATTTTTCAAACAATGAAAGAGATACATAAACAAGATTGAGTAGATGTCAGAAAAAAAATAACAATAAAGCTATGTTCTATAAATCGCTTTGTTTTTTGAGCCTACAACACCGATCAAATTTCAAATTTTGTTACAATGATTCAAACTTCAACTAAAAGAAAAAAATATTGATGTATATATGTATATACACACACATATATACATAAACACACATACAAAGACACACACACAAACACACACGTACATATACATACACACACACACATATTTATTAATGAAAGGAATTTCAACTCTGTCTGATTTTCACGTTTTATTTATAATCTTATAATAATAAAATATAATATAATAAAATATAATATAATATAATATAATATAATATAATATATATAATATAATATAATATAATATAATGAAATGATAGAATATTAAATGTGTATTCTGATTAAACTAGTACTTTCATGCATTAAACTATGCAATCTTCAGGTACATATAGTATTGGTGGCATTTATGTTTTACAATTTACAACTGTAGTGAGATGACTAAAAAGTCTGCCTTTAATATATTTGCATAAGCTCCAGAATGTTAAGTTTTGCAAACTGTATTCTGACCAATCAACGTGTGGCTTCACTAAATTTCTTAAGTTGTTTGGTTTGGTTTAGGCGTCACGGTTTGTTGAACAAGTCAAGTGACCATTAATTTGACCCTGCCCGAAGCAGTAATTGTTTGGCTATTTTAGAAATGTTGTAAACAACATTTTAATTATCATCATCACCATTATCACCTCCTTTATTATTATTGTCGTTAGTGGTGGTGGTGTTGATGGTTGGAGTAGCTGTGGTACTAGAACTTTAAACCCTAAATAAGATTGTTTTTACTGTCTTTTCTCTTGAATTAGCCAGTATTTTCCTGCTATCGTCATCATGAGAAATTTAGTAATCTTGTTGTTAATGGTTGTGGTCGTAGCAGTAGAAAAAGTGCCTCTAAGTATTAGTATTATTATTTTTGTTTATTTAGCTTGGGTTGGAATTTATCAATAAAGTTCATTTCTCTGGGTTTTTTCTCAATTTCACTTGGACTATGTAGTTTGTGGAATGGAAATATAAATATTTTCCGACCACATGTTGCTTAATGGTTACTCAAAGGTATCTGACGGACATCTGGGTCTTTAATTTGCTGTCGGTGCACACGTGAACGTCCTGATAGTGCATTTCCGGTCTAACCCACATTTAGTTCTTCACAATTCGTGAATTTAATGCTGTAAAGTAGATTTCTGCTTTTGCACTTCATATTTGCGTTTGTGAATATTTTCCGGTTTTTATGTTCATATATTGGCCATTATGCATGAATTGCCATGTGCCACAACGGCTATCATTGCATTTAGAGACAGTGAACGATTGGTCTTTGTTTCTGAGGTCAAACTTTGTCTTTATTAATAATTTTTTCGGGTTTCTAGGCTGTCTTTCGCTAAGAACCATAGTTCGATCCGTGATTATATCTTTTAATTCATTACTTTGAGCTATGATTGGTAGGTTTGCTTTGGCAATGTTGAAGATATTCTGGTGACATGAATTGTGTGCCACTATAAACAATATGACTTGTTCTTGCTTTCGTCTTCTTTGGGTTGTCCTCAGTTGTATGGGCATTTTTATAGCCCGCAATATGCCATTTTCTATAAGTAGAGACGGGTATTTTTGTTTGAGTACAAATTCTCTTAGTTCTGTTAGGTGTTTGTTCCTGATATTAGCATCTACTACAAAGGTAAAAGTTCTTCTGGCTAGGCAGTATCGGATGTTGCGTTTTGTATGTGGTGGAATGGTATGACTTAAAATTCAGGTACTGATGTGTATTCGTGTGTTTGTAGTATATATCTGTGTTAATAGTCGTGTCCTTTTTAATTACTATTATATCTAGGAATTGTAATTTGGTACTACTCATCTTTGAAAATTGGAGAGATGGGTGTAACTTGTTCAGGAGGGTATTGAACTCTTCTAGAGTATTTAGAATCACTTCTCTGTTTTTATACCCAGTATTTAATCGGTTATTCCTAAATCATGCAGAATATTGGTGTAAAGGCTTACCTCATCAACACTGAGTAAAAGTGAATTCATTTCTGTTGTTTCGGGAAGATGAAACAAGTAGTCGATGTCATCCCAGAAGAAACTGAGTATGTTGGTACAAAAGGGTTTTAAAACTATGTCAATAAAATTGCTTAGACGCTGGGTAGAGCATTCTGGACCAGCTATAATAAGTATAAATTTTAAATATTTTGGATATAGTGATTTTATGTACTCATTTTCTTGTTCTTTTACTGCATGTTGAATATCTTTTGATTCATGTATTTTCGGTAAGCCATAAAAGTTGCTGGGTTGTGGTTCGAAATTGATGAAATATTCCTTTTCATTAACGGTGGGTTGCAGTGATCTGAAAACAGGTTGTTGATCTTCTTCATGATGTGGTGGTTTATATTTGAAGGTATTTGACAATAGAAGGTTGTGTCCTTCAGTTGGTTCTCAATTAAATCCTTGTAGTATTTGGTATCCACAATAACAATTATTGTTTGATTGTTTTGCATAATTTTAAATGCAGAAATCTCCGATTTGTATCGCGTCTAAAGGAAACTTTACACAGTATATCAATGTCTTGGTCACGATAGTTATTTCTTCCTTTTGGTGGGGTGAAATTTGATTTATTCTTTACTAGGGATTCATCAATTTCATTACTCTTATAAGTGAAGAATTGTACAAGTCGTAACTTACGACAGAATCTTTGGATATCCTCCTTTAGTTCTTAGTGGTTGACTGTTGGTGTAGGTGTGAATTTCAGTCTTCTTGACAGAAGTTGCATTTCATCATTGTCAAGATCTCTTTTGGATAAAATAAATATTTTAGGATCAATACGTTTAGTTCTTTTGGGTATGTTTCCTCTTGGATGTTTTCTTTCTCCGGTGTTTGTTGTCCTGACATTAAAAAATGGATTTTTCTCTTTATGATTTATGTTCCTGCTGATGTTTGCATTTTGGTTGTGGCATTCTGCTTGCTTTCGTTATGTTTTCTGTCCTATTTTTGATATGCATATTATATTTCATTATCTTGTTAGTATTGTTCTTAATCGCCTGGGGAAATGATCTAGGGTCACTTCCAGATCTAGATCGTTTTTTTGCCCAGTTTCTTGTAGGTAATTTCCGTTGAGGTCTTGAAAGCGATGTCCTATGATATCTACTCCTAATGGTCCGATAAAAGGAATATCTATCTTGCTTCTGCTTTTTGTTCATATGTGCATTAGGGTGTTTGCATAAAAAAAGGGAAGAGTTCTTGCCGTAGTTCATCTTCAATTCATGGTGAAATGAGTGTTCATGTTGCCACGTGTGAGATTGGCAACATTGGTAAGATTATTCACTTTTAATGCTATTTCTTAGAGTTCTAGAGACTTTACCGTAATTTTTAGCATATTTGTCGAGAAATAATTGCTCTTCATCGGAAAGGGAAAGGGAAAAGTTAAAAGAAAGAAAACAACTCGTCAACAGTATGTATATCGTAGTTAAATACAACACCCATACACACACGCACACTCACACACACAGATATATATTCCGAAACGTCATGTTCTAAAAAGAAAGCCAGTAGATGGCTGAGCGCTACCAGCCTTGTTTTGTTATGTATCATTTCATTCTAAGTTCGAATTTTGATTTAATTCTTTTATCATTCCAGCAGTGTTTGTTAAAACATGTAGTAATTTAGTACAGATCTCTATAATACATCCAAGGTGACATCAGAATTATATTAGAAAAAAAAAATTATCCATGAAAAAATAAATATGATTTCATATCATGAGATGCATTGTTTCAAAACTTTTTTCTGGAGCTTACCAGAAATTACATGTTTCTGAAAACGTATGCAAAATGTGTTTGCATTTCCCTAAAAATGTACAACAATTATAGAGACAGCCATAAAATATACATATTAATACACCCACGCTCGTGTATATATACATACTCACGCGCATCTCTTTGTGTGTGTATGTAATAATATATCAGCAAAGAGATACGTCATTTTCATATAGATATATGCATACATAAACATGATTATTTATAAATCACAATTTTTTGATAAATTTACTTCATCGTGTATTATAGAGATAAAATGATTTCGCTAAAACGATAATTTGAATTCAGTAACTGAAA
>NC_042997.1:124324724-124344724 GCF_006345805.1 Octopus sinensis | reverse complement strand
TTATAAAGGAAGACTTTCATTTCTATCTTTCCTCCATTAATATGTACATGTGTGCATCACAATGGAAGTTGTAACGTACGACAACGAAAGAAGCAGCAGCCGATCAAATTTCATAATGAAGAAGATGACTGAAGCTAGAAGAAATAAGCTTCAGATGTTTAGTATCGTTACGTACAGCATATATTTCATTAAAACAGGCGACAGATTTAAGCAAAGATTGTGAAAATAGTAATCTACTATTTATTATAGAGAAGGACTAGTAAAGGTAACATTAGCTATCGTTGCTGGACGCTCTGATGTAAAAATCCGTTTTATAATAGAAGCAGTAAATTGACAATCGTTAGCGAGTAAATTAATTTGCATTACGTAATAAAGTCGCAGACATTTATGTCTGAGTTTCAATCCATCTGGGATCTAGAAAAGCACCCTAAGTCGAGTACAGGATGATAAGATAATGCTCATCATCTGCACGTACTGGTTAACCTAGGTGTTCTGAAACGGACAACTGAGAATATCTATGGGCATCACATCTGACAGGATACTCGACATAAATGTCTATTGCATTTAAATTGTTCGCAACAATGTGTTTTAATTTACTACAGATCACAAAGATTGAATCAGTGCTCACTCATAAGACTGACAACAACAATAAAAAGAGAAAGGACCTAAGCAAAACATACTGGGAGTGAAGTTCTTGGAATCCAATATTGTATCAGAAATATTAGAACCAGATTGCAGAATACAGCATTTAAGAGTAAAACTTAAAAATAATAGAAGTAGTAGTAGTAGTAATAATAATAATAATAATAATAATAATAATATAATAATAATAATGACATATATATATATATGTGTATATATATAGATAGATACGTGTATGTATATATATATTTACATATATATACATATATATATATATATATATATATATATATATATTATATATATATATATATATATATATATATATACATACATACATGCACGTATAGATGTAGAGACAAATAAGTTTATGTTGAATGAGATAGGTAATGCAATACAGCTGTTTTTCTGTCTTTCTCATTTTATCTCTCTTCCCCTTCTCTCTTTCTTCTCTCTCTACCTCCCTCTTTCTCTCTCTGTATAAATATTTGTGTGTATATATATATATATATATATATATATATATATATATATATATATATATAGATACAGGAGAGAGAGTGTGAGAGAGTGAGAGAGAGACATATATACATATGTAGACATATATAATTGTATGGACACACATGTACGCTCACACACACACACATTTATAATTATAGAATTATATTTTTAGTGTTCTCTTCACACAGAAGAACAATAAATATAACTGATACATATTAGATCGAATTTGTAACACGTTAGAAAGCGTGCTAATTTCAAAATTTCTACCAGTAAAAAGTACAACTTTGCTACTTATATTTAAGTCATACACAAACTAAATGCTAATTGAAAGTGTATGATTAATTTGCATAACGTGTAAAACGCAGCCGTTAGATTAAATACTTAATAAATATTTTATGCATAAACAGTGTGTATCAATGACTTTATGGAAGATTTGATGTAATGTCTACATTTTAAAATGCGATGCTTTAAGAAGTTAGAAAATTAAATACAATTTGTGATTCTCCCACACGGCTACGAAAATACCTACCTACATACCTATCTATATTTCTAAACACATACACACGTATATATATATATATATATATATATATATATTATATATATATATATATATATATACATATATACATACGTATACGTACATTCTTACATGTATACCTATATACATATACATATATGACGTCATAAAACGTAAACAACAACAAATACGAAGTACGAAGGGCTTCTTTTTGCAACCAACGAAAGAAGCAAATGGAAAACAAGAAAAGCAACATAAGGAAAGACCTTTTATCAGTTGTCGGCTGTTTTTCCAATCCATATTTTAAACAATTCACGACAAGATACGCCTACGCTTTCGATAAAACAGTTTCTTCTTCAAAGCAAATTAAATAAAATTTGCGATCTTGCGGAGTGTCAAGATTGGTGACAAAAACAGGACAGTGAAAGCAAGGCCAACAAGGCCTCAGCCTCAAGGCTGAAACGTATAAAAGAATACATATATATTCACATGAGTGTAGACTTATACTTGAGTCTATACAATATTTGAAGTGATGGCATCAGTTTATCTATAACAATTTGTTAATGATCGAACACAAATAATCCTTATTACATTATTTAAATCTTAGTCAAAGAATTAGATGTATCCTATACTTTAAATTATGAAAGCTGAATTTTGACGAGTAGTGATCCAGATCGTGTTTAATTTATTCAATCTACACTTCTGCAAAAATATAGTAGTGCACTCGTGCGCTACTATACTTGGGATTATAAAAATAGCTTCTATTGTAGTGTTCTGTATTCTACTCGTTTGTGCAGTGATGTTAGGTAGATCATAAAAAGCAGTTGTGCGAAAACTTTACGAAATGAATGCCGCATAGGCAAGTTTAAAAGCTCAACAAATAGTATTGTCTTACTTTTTTTAAGTATCTTGCATTTATTGAATATAATTCAATATGTGAATTACTATCCGGAGTTTTCATTTAATTTTTCATTAATTTTCAAGCTAAATAGATGGAGAGATTTAATTTCGTTTAAATAAAACCAGTGGAGATTAAAGTGTCTGTGGGAAAATAGACGCCAAAAAATAATAATGAAATAAGAAAGCTAATTAAAAAACAAATTCCGGTGACTGATTTTAGATGATAGGTGTAGATGGGAAATTGGAAAAGAAAGTAAGGAAAATTTTCAAAAGAGGGGAAGAAATAAGGGACATATAAACGAATAATCAAGAGAGAAAACAGCTAAAAGACCGAATAACGAGCTAAATTGAATAAATGAAAAGAATGTGTTTGCTTATATATTTCAAAGCTATAATAACTCGCTCTTCTTCTAAAGAGCATTGTATATTACTGGTACGTTTCGAGTGAAAAGTGATGGAAAACAATGATAGCAAGGAAGTCGTTTCTCAAATAATCAATAAATAAAAGTTTAGATAGTTTTCAGTAGACACGTGTATTAACTTAAGTACGTAATTTAGTATCATTTTATGAAGATCAGTTTGATTAAAAAGAAACTTGTCCACCCGGCAACATTTTAACACGCAATGTACTTAAATAACGATGAAACATGTTTACATAACCATAGTAAAACATACTGCTCACGCACTTTACATATTGTGAATTTCAAGCTCAAATTACAAATTTCTTCTCTGAAAGTCTGTAGTTGATAATTAAAACACTACCATGTCATATGTATTATTAAGAATGCTAACTAAATAGTTTTTTTGTTGTACGAATCTGCGTTTAATTAAATATGTAGTTTATTTTAATTACACTTACTCTCACACGTAAATTACAATATATTTGAACACACTATATTCACGAATTCGTTCTTTCATAATTAAAAATTAATTCTGTAATAAAATAGTTTAAAAAAACATGCTAATCAAAATAATTACTAAAAATATTGTGATTATAGAACAGGCTAGTTGATATAACTCTAGCATATTTCTGATACACTGTAAAGCAAAACCAAATCTGAAGAAAAATAAGATATTGCATATATGAATTTTATATATAACAATATTCATAAAACAAGAAGTAGGAAAACGTAGACTTAAGCTAATCTGATTTCTCTAAACCAAGAAATATATAAAGAAAAAAATGAAAGGAAAAAAATAAAATTTAGGTGATGTATGTTAATGATGGACTTAGTAACCAAAAATTTCAGCTGATAAAATCACTTCCTTATTAATTGCTTGGCAACATTTAGTTGTAGTCTAGAGATAACCTTGTATACTTTTCGTCTGGTGTTCAAATATGTGCGAGGAATATATAGGTTTTCACGACTTGTGTGCCAATATTTATTTGCATTCCGGGTATTTAATCTCCTTGGGTTGATGAAATATGATCAAGGGATATATATCCAAGTATTATTTCAATCAAATAAATTAGTTCCTAATCCATAGCTAACACTTAGATCTTAGTGTTGTCAATGAAAACAATATATATACCAGTAAAATATTGACACTGACGTTAACATTAATTTCACAATAGAATAGGTTTCAACTTTCAGAGAAATCTATCATGGGTCATAGAAACTGGCTAGATATAAAGGTTTACATGTTTAGAGAACTTTAAAACTACTTTCAGTCTATTTTTGAGGTAAAAATGTATTTGTATGAAATAATGGTTATTTATTTCATTTATTCGATTGCATGTTTGATAATTACGATAATTCAGTAATGGGATTTACAGAGCGAAGCTAGATAATCTCAACACAGTCAATATAATTATCTTTGACTGTGTGCTTACTTTTAGATTTTATTCCTCAACAATCTTCCCTTCCAAACAATAGAGATATTTCACACTGAATCCTTGGTATCTATTTTCTATTGTTCTCTAGAGAAAATGGCTGCTTAATTTTTTAGCTACTTAATATTTTAGTTTTAAGTTTTCGGACATCTGAAACCTGAACGTTGTTTACTTGCTAATAGTTTCGCTAGATTGGAATATATTATATTGTTTCATCATACAATATCAATTGTGTATGATGTGTAAGTCAATTTGGGCATGCATGAGACAAATATATTTTCTTATCGACTCCTCATGAGAGAATAATATGATAATATCTATATTTGGTAGATATATAAATATTATAAAGCACAAACCCTTGGTGCATCTTATTTATAACCGCTTTTAGTATTGGTACTGCTTACTGAATAACTTACTATCTTCCAAACTACATTTCGTTGTTCTTCCACATACGTACATACACACATACATGCATATGTATATATCTATATACATATATTCACACACACACGTATGTGTATGTATACATATGCATGTGTGTATAAGTGCATGTGAGCATCTATATATGCATATATGTTCATATGTATATGATTTCGCGTATCAGTGACCAGGGGAAATAGTTATTTACAGGCTTCTGTAAAAATCTTCATTAATTTTACATTCAACATCATTCAACAGGTTTTACAGTTACTCTGCGAAAAAATATACAACCATTCTTGGAATGTAATTGCTACTGAATGTGTTTTCTTATTCAAAGTATCTACTTCTAAGTGTTTACGGTGCTAATTCTTGAATAGCGTATTTCATATTAGATTTTTCTTTGATTTTTACATTTGTAAAGTATGAATGAGGTTTCTTAGCTTTGATGTACAGTATATATATATATATATATATATATATATCAAAGTAAGCAACAAGAATATCTTCGCTAATTTGTTACGACCGTTTCACGCTACATCATTTTATTAAACATTGTAAGTATTATATCAGTTTTATAATGTTGAGCAATCATCAGCCATTCGTAGAGGTGTTCCGCTATGGATGGCTGATGATTGCCGAACATTTTAAAACTGATGTGCTGATGATTGCTCAACATTTTGAAACTGATGTAATACTTACAATGTTTAATAAAATAATGTAGCTGAAACCATCGTACCAAATTACCGAAGATATTCTTGTTGCTTACTTTGATTATAATCACCCCATGGATATTTATATGGATAACACCGTACAAATTCTGGTGCACCTGACTTAAGTACCATTTCATTTGATATATATAGATATATATATATATAGATATATATATATATATATATATATATATATATATATATTATATATATTTATATAATATATATATATATATATAATATATATTATATATATAGATGCGTTACCTCTCTTGTTACAGGCAAAATCCTGTCCTGTCCTGAAATCTTTGTATAATGATTAATTTATGGTCTTGAAAATACCATTCTCCTTTAACGCATTTAGATGCGTTACAGCAATGTCATGTCTCGATTATCTCATTTACATCAGAAACAAGTTGAAATGTTAGTTAAAGATATGAGTGACAAAAGGTCTCGGCGATGATTTTATATAGATGTATATATTTACACCTTCCATCATTCTAATCATTTTCATTACTCGCATCATCAAAGTCATCGACATAATCAGCGCAATTTACATTTCTTGAACATGCTCATAATATTCACAATGGTAACCTTTGTAATTATCACCATCATCATCATCATTGGGAATGACGATTGCCAAATGTAGTATCGTTACGATCAACATGAGTGACGTAAACTATGTAACAGAGAAGGAAAAACCGTCCTCTGAGTAAACATCATGGCGAATGAATATTGTAGTTTAGTGAATTAAGAAGTCACACATCACGTATACTTACTATACTCAGTGAATGGACTAATTATTACTCGATGCTGTATAGATATTGTAAATACATATATACATATATAAAAGTGGGTACAATTTGCACCGATATATGAAGCCGATATACACACATATGCATCGACCACACAACCTAGCTTGTGAGCATTATTACATTACTAAATGTATGTATTTTCACCTTTCATCACGGTCCGCCTAAAACATGTTAAGATAACTTCATATAAACATTATGGGATATAATAGTAATGCTAACTATAATAATATTCACCGTTTAATCATCAAATTGCATCATATTGGATTATAAATGTGTAAATATGTTTAATGTATTATATAAACAGCATTATTAATTATACGATAATTATATATGTATTCGAGATTTATGTAAAATACTGATATAGCATATACATGTATAAATACATAGATACATACATACATACATACATGCATACATATATACACACATATATATATATATGTATACACAGAGAAATCTCACTAAATATGTAAAAATATATTTGTGTGCGTAAGGTATTGTATATATATCTGTAACTGTATGTATCTTTGCCTCTGTTAGATTATAAACATATATATCTATAGACATATGATTATACATATATACACATACATGAACGCACGCACACATTCAAATGCATACATACATATATATATATATATATATATATATATATATATATATAATATATATATATATATATATATATGTTCGTATGTATGTATGTCTTTGTAAGTCTCTGTTTCCGCATCGATGCTTGACAACTGATCATGGTGTGTTTGCTTTACCGCAGCCTAGTGGTTCGGCAAGAGAGAACAATAGAATAAGTGCTTACAAAGAATAAATCTTGGCGGCGATTTGTTTGACTAAAGGCGATGTTCCAGCATGGCCACAGTCAAGTGACTGAAACAAGTAAAAGAAATAACATAAGCTAATATTAACCAATGTAATTCCAACCAAATCTCATTTTCACGTTCAATTATCTGTTCGAAAGTAGCAGTTTATTTCAATATTACGTGAAAATCAGACTTATGTTGGGTTTTTATTGATTAACATATTCTTCTATACTCAATCACACAACTCATATATATACATATATATATATATATATATATATATATATATATATATATATATGTATTTCTGTGTGAGTTAGAAGTTGAGAACCAAATAAGGGATAGTACCTATACAATATACTACAGGTAGTCTAACCTGTTATTCATACGCAAGTGCTAGTTATTACGTGGCAATCTTGCAGTCGAGTGTTATATATGAGCCGGGGTAAAAAGTGGTTTACCTTTGATTTATATGGCAATTTATAAAGTCGATTTTGTATCCTCTCCACTTTCTAATTTGCCGTATGTATATATATATATATATATATATATATATATTATATATATATTATATATATATATATATATATACATGTGTGAGTGTAATGTATATGGATAGATAGATAGATAGATAGATATGATAGATAGATAGATACACACACATATGCCCTACTGGAAAGCTTGTTAGGCCACAGTGTTATTGATGATGACAACTACAAATATAATTAATGGATTTCTCCAAAATGGCCCGTGCTGTTTCAGTAAATCAAGTTTTCAGCATTTGCCATCATGAAGTTCACATTACCATAGTTTGCCACGGATCACTTTGATATGTATATATATAGAAATGTATATATCTTATATATATATAATATATATATATATATCTATATATATATATATAATATATGTGGGTATATTTTATTCATATACAGACATACATCTATGTCTATACACACACGTACACACGTATATATTATGAATAATGTGAGATTACCAATTTTAGATTATATACAAGAAATTAGGTGACTATATACAAGAAATTAGGGTGTCAGCATCATGATCGTACGATTGTGGTTTCGATTCCCGGACCGGGCGACACGTTGTGCTCTTGAGCAAAACACTTGATTTCACGTTGCTCCATTTCTCTCAGCTGGCAAAAATGAGTAACGCTGCGAGATGGACTGGCGTCCCGTCCAGCTGGGGAACACATACACCATAGAAACTGGGAAACCGGGCCAATGAGCCTGCCTAGGCTTTAAAAGGGCGCATTTATTATTTTTATATATATAAGAAATAAAAATGACAAAGAAATAAGAACTTACGTATCGAACATCATTACACCATAATTACTTCTGTTATTAGATGAAATGCACTCATATTTGTATTTTAGTGCATCACCCTTAATGCTTCATGGGAGATTCAAAAATGACGTTAAGGTTTATTTGGGTAAATATTCCCCCCCCCGCCCATATCCATAGAATAGCATTACAAACGAAAAAGTCATAAATGGAAGAAACGAATTCGCAGGTTTGAGGCAGTGAAGTCCCTCCAACTTCTGCTGCTAGTGTGTTGTTTTTCTACTGTATCAGATATCAGTAATACTTCTCTCCGTAACTTGTTTGTTGTTACTGTTGGGTGAGCAAGTATTGTGTTGCTAAATGATTTTGGCCAATTCAATATAACTAATACGATTACATGTGTTCTTGCTTCTGTTACTGATACAACTATACAAACACACACACACACAAACACACACACCACACACACACACACACACACACATATATATATATATATATATATGACTATTATATATATATATAATGCTGATAATAATAGTTATAATAGTGATATTAATAAAAATAGGGAAAAAAGAAATGAAGCGAAGAAAATTGGAGGTGCAAAGTGAAGACGATAACTGACAAGGTCAAGAAGAAGGAGGAGGAGGAGAAGAAGAAGAAGAAGAAGAAGAAGAAGAAGAGATGAGATGATGGATGATGATGATGATGATGATGATGATGATGATGATGATTGATGATGTGTGTGAAAGAAGAAGAAGGAGGAAGAGAGAGAAGGAGGAAGAGGATGGTAGAAGAAGAAGAAAAAGAAAGAGAGAAGAAGAAGAAGAAGAAGAAGAAGGAGAAGAGAGAAGAAGAGAAGAGAAGAAAGAAGAGAGAAGAAGAAGAAGAAGAAGAAGAAGAAGAAGAAGAAGAAGAAGAAGATTGCGGCATCATGTTCTCTGCATTTAAATATTGCAGATACCGGACATGGAAAATTTTCTTGAATATCAATGAAACAAATAATAAAGAAAATGGTAAAAATTTTAATAAATTTGCGTATGCTGAATTAAGTTGCGTATTAGATCTCATTTGTGTCAATGTAATTTAAATATACGTTATGTTAATGTTTACCTCAAATTTTCAAATATGAATATCCAAGCAGAAAATGACTCCCCAACCATCAGAAGCATGAAACTGAAACGATAGAAAAGAAATGTCCTCCAGTCCCCATTTTAATGTAGAATGCACTCAAAATGGCGGGTATAATATTATGTATCACAGGGAATGAGTAGAAACCATTATATAGAAGAGAAACATTACGCCCACAGCATGTAAACAACCAGGAAAGCATTAATATGTATATATAATAATCTGTATTCGTACAACATACCTACTTCCTTGTTGCAATCTATTCACGAATAGAGAATAACAACAAAAACACATTGTATCTGAATAGAGTTAACCATAATTTAGTAGTATCGTTGGATTCCATTATACTTCTTAATTTAGGAAGATGCTTTATAGAGAGAGCCATACAAATATATCATTTTAAAGAAAAACTACAAAATATAAGCTAGAAGGAAAATGCAATGAACCACGAAATATATAACAGTGTAAAGCAGTAAAACTTTAGATCGTAAATACCAAAGATAGGTCTAATTGAAGCAAAACTCAGAAAAGAAATTGCCATAGCGCAACTAAATCAAGAAGTAGTATATTTATAGAGTTTGACTAGGTATGGCTAACATTTATATGAAGACAATTGAATACTGTTAATTATAAGGAGAATTTAATGTTGCAAAACTGCAAGGTTGGATATTGTGAATATGGCGTTAATACTAATATGGAAATTACTTAAACGGTAAAGCGATTTACGCAAGTACAATGAAGCACAACCATTGAAAACAGATGGGAACATCAATATCATTAGGATAAATAATGTAACAAATAAGGGATCAAAACACAACCCGAGAAAAAAGTCCGTTTCATTTTGTCAAAACTTTCGTATATAAACTTTATCGATATGGAAAACTGGAAACATCGGCGTATAGAAAATAACGTCAAATGAAATGAAATTCTCCCACATTCAGTAACATTGAACTATGAAATCATGTAATGTTAGCACATACGGGAAATGATTACAGCACATATAACGAAATAAAGAAAGAATTGAAAAGTTGTAGTTAAAAATACTCAAAAATCGAAATATTTGCCAAATCATAAAGAAAATCTGTCTGCAACAAAACTTAATGGTTACATACAAAAATATTTTGTAACGAAACCAAATGATTTTAAGAAAAAATATATTTAATATTAAACACAATTAAATATAAAGAATATTTTTCATTTATATAAATACAATTTTCACTATAATCTCAACATATTTTTAAGTATGCACAAAGAAGTCAAATATCAATATTAGTTTATTTGTTCGCTTTTAAAAGGCTGCTTTGATTTACAAACCGAATAAGCAAGTATATGCTGAAATACGCCAGTAAAAATTCTTCAGATAACTCATACGTTTCACAAATTATATTTTCGAGTGTTGCTTATTTACGATATCATCTGCGTTGTGAGTATTGAGTTTAATGTTCAGCCCCAAAATCCCGTTTGTAAATAATCAAATATATCTCAGAACAAAATGTTTGTTGGTCAGAAAAGTTCACTGTTTGGAATCATTTCTAGAATAATCTCAGTAAATCATGTGTAAGGACAATATTAAAGATTTCCTATAGAAGCATTGTTAGAAGAAGGAAAGGCCCAACATAATTCTTCATTCGCGCGGATAGCTATTACACTAAGTAACATACACAAATATATTTCATCCCTTTATTGGGGCATCGATATCAATGTATATAGCATAATTTAGCCCATATGTTATTTGCAATATCAGTATAATATACCATATATATATCAAGATAAAGATATATATATATACTTACATTTTTATGCATATATATGCATTTATTTTTTATGTATGTGCATATGTATTCATACACACACGCACGCACACATACACAGACACGTATATAGGCACAGGCGTGGGTGTGTGGTAAGAAGCTTTCTTCCAAACCACTTGGTTCTGGGTTCAGTCTCACTGCGTGGGAACTTGGGCAAGTATTTTCTACTATAACCTTGGGCCGACCAAAGCCTTGTGAATGGATTTGGTAGACGGAAAGAAGCCTGTCGTGTGTATGTATATTTTTGTGTACGTGTCTTTATGATTGTGTTTGTTCCCCCACCAACAATTGGTAACCGTTGTTAGTGTATTTATGCCCACGAAATCTAAAGGTTCGGCAAAACAGTCGATAGAATTAGTACTAGGCGTACAAAGAATAAATGCTGGGGTTGATTTCTTCGACTGAAGACGGTGCTCCAGCATGGCTGTATTCAAATGATTGAATCATGTAAAAGTGCATATATATATATATATATATATATATATATATGTGCGTGTGTGTGTGTGTATGTGTGTATGCATACATATAGACTGATAAATAGAGATACATATACTTCCACCATAGGTGCAAAATTAAAGCATTTATAAAAATATACATATATACGGAAAGTAAAACGATGTTGAAATATTCCCTGCCACTTCATATAATTCACAAAATTGTATATAAAAGCACAGAATTACACACCCACCCACACATACATATATATACACATCTGTTTATATATGAATATTTGTTTATGAATATTTGTTTGTACATATATGGATATATATGCACATACACATATATATGTGCGTGTATTCTTTTAAAATACATATATGTTTAAAGATATGGTTGAAGAAAATGGAATATTATTCCACATCTCCTTGTGAATAATACAAATATATAAAAACTTTCACTTTTTCTCTTAAATGTGAATATACATATGTGTGCATGTGTGTGTTTGTGTGCGTGGGTGCTACTCGCACGAGCGTGTGTTTTTGCGTGTGTGTCTGAATGTATATTCCCTAAGTATATATTTATACATATCCTTCTGTATAGAGGTTTTTTTGGAGAAAAATGAAGCAGATCATCTGAAGTGATATTGTTTTGATATTACACTAAAGCAATAAGTGTACAGGTTTTCAATTCTTATCCCTCCATTAGGCAGTGAAAATCTACACATTTTCTCTGTCCATTCTGTGTACCTAATATAAAGATTTTAAATTTTATATGTGTATATGTAGTATAGATTTTAAATGTCTTTAGTGTGATGAGAATATAATTCTGAACACACGAAAATCTTGGTCACAAACTGCTGAGAATAAAGCACACAGACTCTGAAAGATTTTAGCATTTTGAGGTGCCGACTATTCAGTTCTGCTATATATATATCTTAGTCGATGTGTGTCTTTGTAGGAGTATACCTACACCATTTCTTCATAATGAAGTCTTGTGCTATATAAAATTATTCATGTATTTCTGAAATGGATTCATAACATTTATTAATGGTCATTTTTGCTTAAACTGTGTCTAATTAATTTCGCACCAATACAATGAATGCATACATACGTTCATGAGCATCTGTTCTTTTTTCTAATCATGTACAATTAAGCAAACTTACGTTCCTGATATTCTTTATTGTTAAACTTTGAGATCTCGACACGATAGATTCAATGGTTTATATCACTATGTTATAAAGTAAGCGCAAAATTTTGATATATACGCATTTTTTTGTGTATATATATATATATATATATATATATATAAACGTACATTTATACACTCATAAGTTTGTGTGTCTTTGTATATTTTTATGAAGTGTAATTTTTATGAAGTTGTATTATGCACTTATGTATCCATCATTCCTCTGCTGCAACAAAATTGCATAATTATCTTCATGCATTTTGCATAAATTTAGAGTTTGAAATTATTAAGCTATATTATCACAGAAGCAAAATAACCGTGATATAGTAGGGTCAATTATACTAATCTAGGACGGAATTCTATAACGTTTTATGCAATGTCTGCAGGGATTACGTTGAAGTTCGCATATTTTATATCCATATGAACGGTATGATCATAACTGTTGTAATACAATTTCTGAATTACATCGTATACATACATATATATATATATATGCTGGTACAAAAACAATATTAAGAGAAATTTAAACATGTAATATACTGAAATATTCATATTGTCTATTGTCGAGTAGTTTTTCAAATAATTCTTTCTTTATATCTTATCGATATGAAGTCGCTTGCATTTAGTGACCTATAGAAAATTATTCTGTACATTACGGATATTTGCTTTATAACTGTTTATACAAAAATCACACACACAAGCATATTTTATACCTCCTATTCTCTCTCTCCCTACCCCTCTCTCTATATATATATGTATATATGTATATATATATGTGTGTATGTATATATATGTATATATATGTATATATATGTATATGTATATCTATATCTATTTTTATATATATATATATGCATATATATATATATATAATATATATATATATATATTATATATATTATATATATATATATATATATATTAGATATGTATGTGTACATGAATATTAGTGTGCGTTAGTGGTTTTTAACATAGTCATTTTAATAAGATCTTTAGCTATAACAGTAAATTTATTGTATCATTATCAGACAGACATTAGGGTCCGCCCTACAATTGTTCTAAGAAGCTGTGAAATATATCTTAAAATTTTCTAATGAATATATATATATATATATATATATATATATATATATATATATATATATATATATATATATATATATATGTATATATATGTATGTATATATATGTATATATATATATATATATATTATATATATATATATATATATATATATGTATATATATATATATATATATATATATATATATATAATTGATATGTATGTGTGTGTGTTTGCGTGCGGATTTTTGTGTGATGATTTGTATTTATATTTATATATTTATAAATCCGGATGAACTATATTACCGGAGAACTGATTTGCTCAGAAGCAGTTGTGATATATCATTTATATATCATCCTATACCAATAACCAGACTCAACGACACCTCACGTATTTATTTACTTATTTATCCTGCCTAATACTGTCCTTCCCACTCATTTTTCTTCTTGACCAATTATTCTTCTATATATCGATCTTCAGAACTCTCTATAACATACAAATTAATCTTGCTGCTTAGAATCTCGCCGGTCTACACAGAAAAAATGTATCCTTGTTCTTACTTTACAATGTAAATATATGACATATAAAGACATTTTAGGTCAAAGAAATATTAAGTACAGACATTATATGAGCACACTCGAGCTCCATATGTAGTGAATGCAATGAAACAATAACACTAGATTATAACTACTACCAAATATCAATATTAATTTTTCTCCTTTATTTCTATGGTCCTTCACGACCTCGAAGCAATAGTGAAAGAATAACGTTGGGGCACGTTTAATCAACACATATAGAATGTCCAGAAACCAGTAGCAAAAACAAATAAAGAAAATTAGAGACCTGTGCTTTTTACGCCCGGGGATCAGCAGCGAAATCGTTTAAAAAATTGCAGTATGCCGTCCTGGAAAACAAAAAATTAGGAAATGTTGGTGCACGGTTATTTCGCTCATGAAATCAACCAGATGGTCATGACTTGAACGAATTTGATGATAGCTTTGCTCTAATAAATTTCACCTGCGTGAAAACAGGCACAGTAAGAGACAGTAAAAATCAAAATATAAAAACATCTTTATTAAATTGGACAATGGCGGAAACGTTTCATATTCTTCCGTATAACACATCACTGATTGTATCTAAGATTGTGTCGTATAGATCACAAACATTTGTTATTATTCCACATCCGAAGTAGTGTATTTTGACTGGATGAAGCTAACTAACCAACAAACAACAACAACAACAATAAACTAACTCTCCTCTGCTACTTACGTTAAGCATTTTAGTGGCCACGCAATCCACAAGAAATAACGCCATAATCTCCACAAATCATAACCTACAACTTTACAAAAAGTTACTCATTGTCAAGCACTACACTACACAGCATCTGGACAAAAATAGCAAAAAAATGATTTTGGACTTAAATCTGGCGCATCAGCGTTGACATAGTGATAAACAACAAATTCTTCCATATTTTCCACAACCACATCAAACAACAACTACATCAAAGCCACCAATGACGACAACAACAACAACAATTACTACTACTACTACTACTACTACTACTACTACTACTACTACTGCTGCTGCTGCTGCTGCTGCTGCTACTACTACTACTACTACTACTACTACTAATACTACTACTACTACTACCATCACATTATCACCCAGTAAATAGAAACCCCTTTGGCCCAAATTGGCAATTTATACCTGGTCACTCGATCTACGAGAAACAGCAAGCATATTTTACGACATGTCTTTCTATCGTTTTCGTATTAGCGATATGCCCCACCCCCACAACATCACCCAGAAAATAAAAACGCCTTTGGCCCCAAAAGGCAATTTATACCTGGTCACTAGGTCTACTAGAAATAGCCAGCACGATTTTACTACAAAGCTTTCTATCGTTTTCTTTTCAACGAGGATATATTTGGGTTACATAGCTTTAGATATATCGGGTTATGCAGTTTGACACATAAGTGAAGGTCTTCTTCTTCGATTATCAGTAATTAAAGAAATCCAAAACCAATCACGACAGTTGACTGTTCTTTTATAATAACAGTCAAATATTCCTCATATGACACTTTACCGTCTTGCACGAAAACAGAAAACAGACTCTGTGTCATATATTTCTAGATGCATTATGTTTGATGAAGACTAAATAATGTCAAAAAGAATATATTTGATCATAGTTCTGATCTGTCAGGCTTGTTTAAACAGTAATAAGAAAGGAAACTTCATCACATTTGAAGACATCTAGGAAATTTTGTATCTGTTTGTCACCGAGTTACTTTCACTGCGTATTAATAATAATTGAGTATCTAGATAATTAAGTGCTTGCTTACATATGTGTATATGTGTGTCTGTACATGTATATATATATATATATATATATATATATATATATATAGTTGAATTTTACAGAGATGAATACAGGTATATGATCATCAAGCAGGTGCATTAGTGTACATATATATATATATATATATATATAATATATATATATATATATATACTATGTGTTTTTGTCATATATATTTAACTATTATACATAATTATTTATACGTATAATGTGTGTGTTAGCGTGTGAGTGCATTTGTGTGTGTGTATTTTCTAGCCCTTCCGTCATTCTAATTATGTAACCGACTACCTGCATACTATTTACCTGCCGGCTTTCCCAGCTTTTTGCGATCAAAATATATGTAAGTATGCGTACATACCTTTCTACCTCACTCCTTACCAACATATCTATCAGTGTATATAAACATATCACTATGTACATATCTATTCTCCTATGTAGTACTTTTTTGCATAACCTAGTCAGCAGTATATTTATGATGTATACATGCTAATATCTCTTAACCATCTACCTCCCTTTTCATGTCACCGAATCTTTAAATAATGAACGATGTTTTTTTGTTTTCTGTCGCATCGAATTTTACACAATAGGTTTGTCCAATTAACGATTAATCGATGTCAGTTTATATGATGAAGTTTCACTTTCTCAGCTAAATCTCTCTCTCTCTATTGCTCTGTAAACATAATTCAGTTTCATTTCATGCAACAATTTATAAAATAAATAAAACATATCTTAAACTTTCCACTGTACACAGGCGTTCACATTTAAGATATATTTTAACTCTATACCCATTTAATTTTTATATAGAGTATCCAAACATACATTGTCTAAAGTTTGACAAGTATTCCACATTCCAATGTAAATTGCAGATGTGCTACTCACATAATTACATTTATCAATGGCACAAATATATACGGTAGATATTGTACAAACATGTATATTGATAATTAATTTCTTACTTTTCTTATATACCAAAATTGCTGGCTTAGATGTTCCAGTTCTACATACTGTATTGAATGACTACATAAATGCATAATAACTGTTCTTTCATATATAGTTTTTATAAACATGTTCTATATACGTCTATATCAAAAATATTCTGCACACAAAATTCTCATATTGTAAATAAATCCATGTTTCACCAGAATAAATTTTATAGATGTAAAATTGATGCAGATTGAGGCATTAACTTATTATGTTCCTGTTTTCTTGCATTAAATGTAACCAGGAATATATAGAAACGGGAGTGATGAATATATAATAAGATAATATAGCCATAATTTTCTAAAAGAAAAATAAACTATCAAATATTCAGAATATAAAACAGGTTAGTGATGTATAAAAACGTATAACACACTTCCAATTAGAAATATACACACACACACAAACACACACAGACACACCAACATACACACACACACATACGCACGCACGTACGCACACGCAGTCACACATATATGTACAGCTATAGTGAGATGTATCTGTTTAGTCGATGTGCATATTACCTTCAAGTTATTCAAGAAAATTTTTATATGATATTTATATACTGACAAATTGAAATGTTCAAATCTATAGGACTTTATATTTATAATATTTAAAATAAATCCTAATATTACTAGTATCACAATTTGCACAATCGATATAAACATATATTTCATCATCATATATGTTCATATACTTCATCTTCAATACAGAAGACTATCTCTATAATACGATGCACAATTTCACCGTTTTGCAGTTTGCTCAAATATAAAACGTGCGTATAGTTTGTGCAGCGTTCTTCCCTTGCTCTCACTCTCTCTCTCTCTACACACACACACATATATATACATAATATATATATATATATATATATATATGTATGCCTATATACACTCACATATATACGTACACGAATGTATATATATATATATATAAATATAAATGTATGTACACTTTTCTATATATATTTATGAACACATCTATCCAATAATACACGACACACATGTACACACACGCACATGCAGACACACAGACTCTGCCCTGCTCACTCTCTCTTTCACAAACAACCGTCCCACCCACACACCTACACGCATGTACGTATATTTGCTTTTACATGAAAATACCTACTTGGATAAATTCATGTATGCATATATACACTTAACTATACATCTTAAGCTCTATATCTATATACATATTTATCTAGTATATATATGTATATATATATATATATAATATATATATATATATATATATATACATATTTATATACATCTACAGATCTACAGATATGTATATATCCATATATATGTATATATATTCATAGACATATATATATATATATATACATATATATATATACATACATACATACATATTATATATATATATATATATATATATTATATATATATATATATAATATATATATATATATATACATATATATATATATATATACATACTCGCATACAGGTGTATGTTTTTGTGTACATGTTTTTGTATAGCATGTAATTATTCTTTTGCTTATTTTATATTTTCATTAATATCTGTTGAGTGATGTTATTAACTGCTATCTCTTTCAGCTATAAAATTTAACGAATTTTTTTTGTTTTTGATGCAGTCATAGTTATAAATAACTGTTACAACTCACACAAACAATTAAGAACTGTAACATATTTACATCATAAAATCATCATAACATTGACGTCGATATCATTATAACCTCCCAGCTATAATTTTTCCCAGTGCTAAAAATATTATCATTACAATGTCTTAATATATCCGAGAGTATCATACACCTGACCAAATGAGAATCAATGACATATATGAAGACGTTAATTGATATGGACGCATATCCTATAACAGTCCTAAAATGCTATAGTAAGAAGACAAATTTTTAGCATATCTCAAATTTATATTTCAAGTAGCAATAGAACATTTTCTTCTAGAGACTTCTAATATATCCTGACTCTTCAACCCTGGGTCTCCAAAATTTGTTAAAAATTTTTGAAGCCTGAATAGGTTCATACATTGTGAAGAAATTTTAGGTTAAACCACTGAGACGGACTTTCTTCAGAATAAGGATTTTTGTTTTACTTCAAAACAATAGGTCTGTCTTAATTGCTAGACATCAACAACTGCGCACGGCATACCTATATTACTTCTACATTGAAACTTTATACAATTTCAGTTTACAATTTCACAAATATATATGATACAGTAGTAAGAATGCACATTTTAGATCGTATAGCACAACAGATTTAGATGAAGAAAAATAACGTAGTGAAATTATGTAACGGATAGCATTTCAAAAGTTGACTAAGATTTTGGACAAGATTGCATTGTAATATAATATATAAATTTATTAATAACAATCATAGATATTTGTATGCTCAAGTCACGTTCTAAAATTAATATAAGGAGCATAGTGTTAGAAAGAATCCAAATAAGGAGAAAAATGCTCACTAATCTCATTGATTCTAAGTGCATCAGCATTAAATATTCATTATGATGAGTAGATATATTGTCATCTACCAGACTTTAGTTTGAATTGCTCTAGTTGAACCTCATTATCG
>NC_042997.1:124302224-124319724 GCF_006345805.1 Octopus sinensis | reverse complement strand
ATTTAGTTCTCTATAAATTCTGGAGGAGTTACCTCAGTCTTATATAATCTTTAAAAATATGAACTAGCCTGACATATAATATTTGAACCTGTGGAAAGCACCCTAGCTGCCGAAATATCGTTCAACCAATTTCGCATGATAACTATTGCACTCTTCTATTTATTTCTATGATAATAATAATAATAATAATAAATAATAATAATAATAATATAATAATATTAATAATAATAATAAAAATATAATAATAGCAATAACAATAATATAATAAGATTAACAATAGTAATGAAAAGATATTGAATAACAATAATATAATAATAATAATATAATAATAATAATAATAATAAACTATAGCACTCTTCTATTTAGTTCTCTATAAATTCTGGAGGAATTACCTCAGTCTTATATAATCTTTAAAAATATGAAGTAGCCTGACATATAATATTTGAACCTGTGGAAGGCACCCTAGCTGCCGAAATATCGTTCAACCAATTTCGCATGATAACTATTGCACTCTTCTATTTATTTCTATGATAATAATAATAATAATAATAATAATAATAATAATAATAATAATAATAATAATAATAATAATGATAATAATAATAATAATAATATTAATAATAATAATAAAAATAATAATAATAGCAATAACAATAATAATAATAAGATTAACAATAGTAATGAAAATGATATTGATAATAACAATATAATAATAATATAATAATAATAATAATAATAATAATAAAATAATAATAATAATAATAATAAAATACGAAGCAAACCATCGAATATTCGGTTTGAAGTTTGGAAATAGGTGGAAGTAAGAAAAACTAGTCTTAGAGTAAGCAGTGGTCTTACCATAAATAGAACAGGAATGAGGAAAAATGAAAATTATTATAATATACTATGATATTGAAAATCTTAGAACTACGTGATTGCAATTCAGTTGCCTTCGGTGAAATTATGGAGCGTATTGAAAAAATATGATGTTGATAATAGTATGAAAAAATATTAAAAAAATTGTAATAATACAAATAGCAAGACACCAAATATAATTATAATTTTATTCCTTGAAACATTCATGATATCGCAAAAATCAACGTCAACATTTTTTATAAGAAATGTAATGACTACTACTACTACTACTACTACTACTACTACTACTACTACTACTACTACTACTACTACTACTACTACCACCACCACCACCACCACCACTACTACCACCACCACCACTACTACTACTACTACAAAATAATAATAATTACCATAATAATAATGATGATGATGATGATGTTGATGATGATAATAATAATAATAATATTAAAGACAATAATAATAAAAATTAAAATAATGGTAATAATAATAATAATAATAATAATAATAATAATAATAATAATAAAATATTAGTTTTTTCGTAATAACAGTCGTAATGATAGCTATTTTAATAACAATGAGAATGATATTATTATTATTATTATTAATATTATTATTATTAGCATTATTATTATTATATTATTATTATTATTATTATTATTATTATTATTATTATTATTATTATTATTATTATCATTATTATTATTATTATTATTAGTTTTTGTCTACATGTCTTGTCTAATTATAAAACATAGTATAATCATTATGCATTCATTCATTATTCATTTTTATCCTTTACTAATTTCTTTCCTGGTTGTTGTTAACATAATTGTTTTATCATCCTCATCATCATCGTCGTCGTCGTCGTCGCCATCATCATCATCATCGTTATCGTCATTATCGTCGTCATCATCAACACTATTACTAGCCTAACTCAGTTATTGATTTTCTCAAGACGATATTATTTTTTTCATTTTAAAAGTTAATTCTGTGTCAAATAAATTTTACTGATGCAAAAACAAAAAACGAAAAAACGAAACGAAAGAAGCAAACAAATGTTAAGAAAAAGACTTTGTGGAGTTGCAAACAAAATGAATGAAACAAATGAGAAGCTGAGAGAGAAATAAAGACAAAATATGAGATAAAAATATAAAGGTTGAACAGTAGCACTTTGATATAGCGGAGATGTCTGTTTGCTTCAGCATGCATGTCTAATTAATATAAACACTGCAAATGAGGTTAAATAAGGTAGTGGTTTGAAAGAGGAGAAATATAATAAACATAAAAAGATCATGATAAAAATTTAATCTTTTATTCATTTCTTTCAGTGAATAGTTAATAGAAAAAAAAACTGTTCAGACAATGGCAACAGATCTCAAACATAGTTTTGCTTTTTTACTCTTAAAACAACAACAGCACCAAACTCAATGAAAAATTAACGTTAGCTTATCTTGAAAGGGTCTAAAAAAATATTAATCAAATATCCATTGTGAGTTTGCCATCATTGTTCTGTTGCAACATGAAATATAAAAAGATGATAAATATGAATAAAAAATAACACTTGTGAAGTAAAATATATGAGTTAACGAAATATAAACAAAACTAATAGAGCTACTACTGTTCCTGCTACTCCTACAGCTACTACTACTACTACTACTACTACTACTACTAGTAGTAGTAGTAGTAGTAGTAGTAGTAAGAATAATCATAATATGCTATCAGTTTTACGTAATTTATAATATATTAAAAGATAAGTTATCATTTATTGAAAAAGACATTAATAGACAAATATTAAACAAGGCACAGAACAATAAATCAGTAAACAATAAAGGCACTGATAATAATAATGATAATAATAATAATAATAATAATAATAATAATAATAATAATAATAATAATAATAATATCGGCACTAACTAAATCAATACTAGTAGAGAAAATAATAATCATTGTAAGAATAATGGAAATGATAAGAATAACAATTCTAATAAAAAGAATATAATACATTTATAGTTGGTAAATGACACTTGAGGGCGGGGAAAATAATCTATTTCAAATAATTATCAATAAAATTTAACAATAGATCAAGAATAAATATTTTGTGAAGGTATGAGGAAATATAGGAAATGATATATGACTAGCCACACACATACACTCGCGTGTATATGTATGTATAAATATATATATATGTATGTGTATGTGAAAAACAATTTTCCCGGGAGTCATCATATTTGCAAGCTGTAGTGAATACCACGAAAACTCTAACGACATTTAAGGTTAAGTTTATTGCTGTGAAAGAGAAAGTACGAGCACGGTTCTGGTATAACTTTGTTATCAAATATCATCCCAAAAATGCTTTAATTTCATAATATGGAAACTGAACTTCCCTTAACAGGAGTGAATTTTGCTTTTATTGCCTATAAAACTATGAAGTGAGTGGAATAGTGTTTCGATTATTATTTAATATACAATAATTTGCAATGTACCTAGTAAAACCAGCTTTGCATTTCTGGAATAATGCATTTATTTTCCATTTAAAATTGTTCTATAAATCTAGAAATGCTTTTGAAATACGTAGGAATATATTTTATATATTATCAAGTCTGTTATAAATATTATAAGTCTTCAATAATTTTAATTCAACGAAAAGATTATCGTAATTTCGTTTTAGTAATTTTATAATTATTGAGATTCGCGAGATTTATAATAGGTAAAAAAAATACAATTGTTTTTCTAAGAATATATTCACAGATACCAACATATATATATATATATATATATATATATACATATTATATTGTCTGTGTATATTGTATTATGCGACCACCAATTTCTATGAAACATAGAATCTCGTATAATCAGACTTTGGAATATAAACTATTAATTTAATATAAACATTTTACATTATTTCATGATTTTAGTTTATTAGCTTAGTGAATGCGACAAATTAATAAAAGAGACAATAGGAATAAGAATATATAATACTTAAATGCTGGAAAATAATTTAAAAAATAAAATACAAGAACGTTTATATTTAGAAAATACTATTGCTAATAATTTTATGGCGATCAATCTTTATCAGATTCTCATATCTAACTTCAAAAGTGTATTTTTTTTTTATAAAATTAAACACATAAAAAATGTCTGCTCTGCTACGTCATGTGAAATATTTCTGATGGGTAATATTGATCCCTTTCAAACAATAAACATTTCCGAATAGATTTATAGGAGAAAACCAACCTAATTTTTATCAAACTAAAAACAAAGTCTGGTGAATCTAACTGATAAAGGAAACACGGAAACGAAACATATCCATGCCTACGAAAGACTTGAAAAGTAATTGTGGATTCTAAATATTTGCATTATTAATTGCATTTAACTATATTATACCAAGGAAATTTCGTTCTTCACTCTGAGAAAGATATAAAAGAGACATGAAAATGCATATCTTACGTGAGTTCACCGGTTATGATGCACTTATAATCACTAGGATTGTTAGAATCCGAGTCATTAATATGTTCATAATATGTATATATACAAAGGCGTCGAGCTGGCAGAAACGTTACCACACCGGGCGAAATGCTTGGCGGTATTTCGTCTGTCTTTACGTTGAGAGTTCAAATTCCACCGATGTCGACTTTGCCTTTCATCCTTTGGGGAACGATAAATTAAGTACCAGTTGCGTACTGGGGTCGATCTAATTGACTGCACCCTCCCCCAAAATTTCGGGCCTTGTGCCTAGTGTAGAAAAGAATAGGTATATATATATATATATATATAACAACATATACATATACCTACCTAACTACTTGCCTACTCACACACACACTCACAATCAGAGACGCATAAATATATATATATATAAATCCATACGTATTCTTTCCCCAGAAGAAAAAAACGCAAAAAGTGACTGAAAATGTGACAAGATCTCTATAGAAATTGTTATTTCTCCACATAACTTATTTCAAATCACGTCTATTAACTCGAAATGGCTTGGCGCCAATTGTCTTCATACCAGGTAGGCAATTTAGATTTTGAATAAAATATAATCAAAATATTGTGCTATATCATGCGCGAGCCATTGCGTAATTTCCCCTCCCTGCTAAATATTATTAATGGTTAGCTGTTGTTGTTCCCTACACAACAAATGAAACGATTACATAAGTCATGATCCAATGTATTTTGACATTGCACTACATAATAAAAAGAAAATCTGGGCTGTGACAACAGTCAATAATCTGGTTTGTCTTCCAGTTTGAACGTAAAATATGACATAATATATTTACAAACTTATGTATTAGTTACATACATATATACATACACACTCACACACATGCATATATATATATATAATATATATATATATATATATATATATATATATATATATACGCATATGTATGTGCATATATATGCATATATATATATACTTGTCTACATGTATGTTTGTGTAAATATATATATACATACATTTATAATGCTCACATACACAAAAGAAACTGATCTCATATTACATATATATATACGTATGTATATATGTATGTATATATGTATATGTATGTATATAGGTATGTATACATTGTGACATTGACATTGGTCAATTTTGACCAACATGGCTATAATACAAGATTTTTTGTTTTATATGATGCGATTAGTGTGAAAAATATTTTGTGTGCTAATTTTGAATCGTGAGTCAAACTTTACGAGACAAATTCCCCCACATACTTGTGAAGACAAACAATCAATTATCGGTGAAATGTTTTTTTTTCTGGTTTGGTGCAAATATCCATATTTGATTTCTTGTATTTGGACACAAATGAAAAGGAGATTACAAACGTTTTTGAAGACAAAACAATGTTATCTGTAACTTTAATCACGCACGCAATTATATATCGTCACTGGACCTTATTTATAAACAGTTACATTTTAATCTCTATAAATGTTATATCTATTTTATATCAAAACATATCTCCTATTTTACATATGCAAACAAAAGCATACCTATTTTCCTCTAACCTATGTATAATTAACGCATTTTCTAAAAAAAGGTATTAATGGAAATTGCATCAATACAATACACAACAGTATAAGAACCCTCAAAAACTTCGTGAAACGTACATATACGCATGTTCTCACACAGACACACCCATATAAATATATATAATATACATCTATATATATATATACATACACACATACACACACATATATATATATATGTAGATAAATATGCATATGCATGCATACATATATATACATATATATAAAGAAATATTCATATATATACATATATGTGTGTGTGTGTGTGTGTGTAAATAAGTGAAAACGTACATTTATAAACATGTGCATACGCATATGCATGCACACACACTAATATCTCTATATATGTAAGTATGTATTTTTGTAAAGATATTCTCAGATAGATTCTTCCATGTATATATATATATATATATATATATATATATATATATATACATAGAGTCATAGGTTAATAGTTGCACATACACCATACGTATGTACTTGTATAGGTAAGCTAAGTATAGCAGATGATGTTTTATTGACATGGGAGAATATACAAACAAACACACATAAATATGAGTGTATATATGTACAAGATGTATACGTATAAGTATACGTATATAGGCCTATATGTAATTTTGTTAAGCATGTTTGTATTTACAAGCATGGGAGAATGTGCACAATGCATTTTTTGAATATATATATTTTATGTCTGTAGGTGGCAAATCTCCTAAAACTTCAGATGTGTTGCACATTTTAGAAAGTGCCCTCAGAGGGACGTCTGGGAGGCTCACAGTCTCGAAAATTAGACTAAAATATTTGTTATTTCACACACACTCACACACCTATACACACACATATATAAAAGTGTATATAATCTCTCTATCTCCATTCTTCTCTCTCACTATCTGTCTGTCTGTCTTCTCATCTCTCTCTCTCTCTCTCTCTCTCGATATATATATATATATTATATATATATATATATATATATATATGCATATATATTCATACACATGTGTCTGTTTATGATATGTATGATGTTAGACATACCAAATCTCTAATTATGATATGTTTGTAGAGGACGTTTATAGATATGCATTTATGCACAGTTGTTTGCTTTTAAATACATATTTGCGAGTGCAATATTTATTACTTTCCGGCTAGTTTGTATTTTATACGTAATAACTATTGCGTTCACTGTAATTTTAAATCAAACTTTTATACTAAATTATAGCGTTTTCTGCGAGAAATTTCATTTATTTAACTTTTCGTAGTAAATTATTTTTAAAAAATGGATGGATTGAAAAAATAAAAGTATGTACCACACTAGTAATATGCTTCCAAAACTAATTATTTGGACATACGACTGAGAATAAGGTGTAACTTAATTCTTCTTTTCTTACAATTTGAAAGTTGTTTTATGGATGCAGGAATTACATATGATAATATTAAAAATGGATCTGAAAATATTAAATCATTTCAGAATTTACTTTTTAAAAAATACAAAAATTATAGAGAGCTTTGGTTTCCAAAGAACTTCATGATGTTGAGAAATTAAACCAGGCCATGTTTTAAGCGATATATAAGCATATCTATTTCTCCACCAAACCAATCATTATCATAAATAGTAATACTGTTTTCACTATAATTCCATTTATGATTATTGTTAATATAACTGTTGGAAATAGGTTTTGGAGTTCAGAATCATGCCATTTATTATGTTATTATTTTCTTTTGCTTGTTGTAGCCAGTTGGCTGCAGCTTGATATAATTTTAGTTGTCTTCGGAATTTGTAAGGCACAAAATGTAAATAAAAATCTTCTAAAAATACCATATAGCTGAAACTTTTTAATTAAGTTTATATCTATATAAACGTACTATGTATCCCAGGCATTGCAATCTGTTTACTGTTTACAGCGAAAAGTATAACAATTTTCACAAAGTACGACATGAATATAAGTAATAGGAAATAGAATCTATTAAGAAATCATGTACCCATATCATTAGTATCAAATAATAATTGAATCTGAATATATTTGAATGCTGAGAATATAATTGGGTACGTGGTGGAATTGAGGTCAGAGCACTGCATATGAGACGGGAAAACTCTAACTTAACCCTAAAGCATCTTTGGTAAAATACTGACTCATTCAATAAGATTCTAAAAATATTTTGAATATATGTCAAATACTGGCTACGTTTTCTTTATAAAAGTGAAAATGTAATACCACCACGAAAAGTAAAAATCTCTTTGGCTCAAGACCTTAGAGCATATAGTAAAGTGTATACTCTCTAGCTATAAATTTTGAATAGCATTTGTTTATCCAAATAAATACAAATTTCGAGGCTTCATACTGTCAAATTCGAATCGCAATCACAAATTTTGCAGTGGAGACTACTCAAACAATTCTTAAAAGACGCTTTTATAATAAGATATTCCACGCAGTAGTTAGCTGCCGGCCTTAATTAAAAATCGAAGTACTGTAGAGCATGTTTCGCAAGTCAAACCATGAAGAATAGTTAATATTTATTTAAAAAACCCTCTTCACCTCATAGCTACCTACCTACTCACGTTAATATAATGCTACAAATATAGTCTGCTGTTGATATTTCTGTGCTTTTATGTACTAAACCTCTATAGCATATTCTTTCTCAGACGAATACCGTTGTATTACGATGTTCTAACTAGACATCTACGTTAAATAATATATATTAGGATTGTTATAAAATATCTTATTTCATAAACCTGAAGTCCTACAGTAGAATAAGTAAGTAGAATGATGGTAAAATTAACATATAACAAGAAAACAATTACCTTTAGCGCAAAAATATATAGATGGGAAAATAGTTGGTGTAGTGGACAGTATCAATAAAAATTATTACGTTATTTCGTATGATATATATTGTAACGATAAATGAGAGTATATTGGCATAGGTATTTATATGGAAATTCCTATAGTTATTTATATAGATGTTGTTGGCTATTACTTTTTTTATGACGTCCCTGTTCTATATTTGTAGTGATAGAAATCTTATTTCACTGTTCCAGCTTATTTGTAGTTGATCTTACTGTTGTTGTTTCAGCTGATACAATAACTGCTCTACATGCCGTTGGTTAATAATTGGCTTACGCATGTATACTCGTATGTATATATATATATATATATATATATATATATATATATATATATATATATACATATATATATATATATATATATATATATATATGTATGTATGTATATGTGTATGCATGTGTGTATGTATGTATATGCTCATACATACACGGACACGTGTGGATTACAATATCTAATATTATTGCTATAGCTAATTCAATTCTTGTTCTTTGATACTACATCAGTCTGATGTTGCGTCAAAATGTATGTTTCATTTGTAGAAGTGTGTGCATGTGCATTTTTCGCTTGATATGCAATGTGTGCGTATTAGCTGATGTGTGTGTGATTTTTTTGTGGTCGTTTCTTTGGTTCAATATACTATAAGCTTCATATTATTGCGTAAAATAATTTCAATCGAATAGTATATCAAGTGATTTTCATGCTCCATGTTATGATATTCCAGCTTCTGTTGTTGTGACTGACATATCTTTGGTGGTTTTAATCAGTAATATAAATAATGGATTATATTGATCGAAGGGAGCTGAAATGCGAATAAGTTTTTCTAGCAATATTACGCCTGAGGGTTCGCTCAGAATAATCTTTCGGACATTAACGTACAAAAAAAGGAAAGAACATCACACACAAGAATTGCCTTTCTTTATGCATAGATAAACATTCACCTTCATACACACACATGCATACACACATATATACATACATACATACGTACCTACATACATAGATACATATGTATGTATTATTAAATTTTGAATATGAGGTGAATAAATCAACCTTGATACGGTCGCTAGGAGTTATTCATATATATAAATAACGAGAAGAAAAAGAGTGTAAAGGAGAGGTAATTGAAATAGGATATATGTATCACTCATAGACGGTAAAGTAAGTAATAATGAATTGTAACACTAGATTTTATGAAGACGAAGTTATATATGCAAACATGCATAAGTATATGAATATATATAATGTATATATATGTAATATATATATACGTATAGACATAAATATATATACATACACACACATGCACATATATATATATATAATATATATATATATATATATATATATATATATATATATATATATATATATTATATATATATATATATAATATATATATATATATATATATATATATATATATATATATATATATATATATATACGTACATACATATACATATATATGTAATTATAAACCGTATAGTAGCAAGGACTTCGCAAAAAACAAACAAACCAAAAATCAAATAGGACAAAACAATTTCAGAGTATGACCCTAATGAGCTAATCAAAATTTATCAAGTGTTGTTGCTACAGTGAGTATATATTATGAGTACAGTTTTATACGCATCAACAACAACACCAAGTAGTTCGTAAGCAACTAAATTCGAAACACTTGGAAACTTTCAGTTAAAATTATTACCGTTGCGAATTTGCAGAACGGTAATGTAAATGTCCCACTAGAAGCTAAATTGGATTCTATTGCAATGTTATACTTTGTCGTGCATACTCAACATTTGTATTATTCTGCGACCATATATTGTGTTAATTAAAGCAATATTACATAAATCTTCATTAATTCAGCAAATATATTTTGAATTTTTGTAATTACTGAACGTTGTGAAAAAGTATAATTACGGAACAACTTGTAATATAAAGACCTAATATCACGTTCATTTCATATGAAATAAGGTTAATTGGATACCAGCCCACCCATTTCTAGAGGCTTGCTTTCTACATGTACATCTTCCGTCTGACTTCTAATATATCACTCTTACTTGAAAATGGACATAATTTATTCATCATATAATGTAGACTCTTTTACAGCAATAACTACTAAGCAGTGATAACTATTTTTCTGCACACAGAAGAATGGATTCGTTTTGAACAAATATTCACCCCAGTCACACACACTTCACACTCATATATGTAATATACATAAGAATACATGTGTGTATGTATGCATACCCGTCTACATATACAAAAACATATATACATACATAAATACCTGCATGCTTACATAAATACATGCACACATACATACTTACATACGTACGTACATACGACGTACGTACGTACATACTTACGTACACACCACACTAACGCACAAGCAAATACACACATTCACATTAAATAGAATTCTCAGCCTTAACCGTATGTTACCCGTAGATAATAATCCAATATTAGGAAATATAAAGCCTCGTAACGGAAAAAAAGAATTGCCAACTAGGGGTTTCTGTGGTCTTATATTAGACCACATAAACGCTAGTATTTCGTCTGTCTAGACGTTCTGAATTCAAATTCCGCCAAGGTCGACTTTGCCTTTCATCCTTTCGGGGTCGATAAATCAAGTACCATTTGCGTACTCGCGTAGATCTAATTGACTGGCCCCTTCCCCCACCCAAAAATTCCGGGCCCTTTTTCTAGAATAGAAAAGAACGTAATGTAAACGTTTATAATCCGTACAAGGTTTCAGTCGCTACCGTTTCCTAATTTACGCAGAATTCGCATATATATATGTCCTTGAAGATATTCATATGACTGCAGATTTAATAATTGAATATTTGTTGAGAATATCTTACAAACGTAATGCCAAATAGTATTTTTAAATTATATCTTTACAAAATATATGATTATAAGATTACAAAACCCTATCAGACTTTTGAAGGGATTATACACTCCCTATATTTGAGGGAAATTTTTATGTCAATAAAATTATTAGAGAAAAGATTCCCTTTTAATTTTCAGACATTTATTATGCTTATATTTTAAATACGCTTAATTATTGACTCACGTTGTCAGATTCTTAAGGGAAATAATTCATCACGATTTCAATCCTTTCGTCTGATTTGATTGATATTTTATTTTATTTTGTTTCTATTAATCTTCGTAGTCGTTTTATATGTATATACTTTATAATAACAAATTTCAAATCATATATTTTTCAAAGACTTCTCTTGTTTGTTTTCTGCATAGGATATATTTGCATAGGTTTCTGGTAGAGATGTCGTTTGAAAGACGGAACGTAATATGACAGCTGATATATTAGTTTAGTACGTGTTTTTCTTATGTAGTTTGGCTGTATACAATCGTATTAATACGTTTTAGCGGAATTGAATTGCAATTTAATTAAAATAATATTTCTAAAAACTTTTTTGTTATACTATTGAATATATTGAATCCTACACTCATAACCGTTCGCAGAAAGAGATTCAAACACGGATGCACACAAATATTAAAAATATATATATATTTACATGTAAGACGCTATTTATCCAAGATGGTATTCACTTAGGTACACTCAGAAAGAAAATAAAAGCACACGTGTCCTCACATACACATATATTACACTTCTGTAAAGATTACTCTGTTTCAAACATATTTCGCACGTGCATATAAACAAACATATACATGCATATCCATTACGTTAGAATAAGTTTATAAACAAGGCGGCGAGCTGGCAGAAACGTTAGCACGCCGTGTGAAATGCTTTGTGATAGTTCACCCGACGATACGTTCTGAGTTCAAATTCCGCCGAGGCCGACTTTGTCTTTCATCTTTTCGGGGTGGATAAATTAAGTGCCAGTTACACACTGGGGTCGATGTAATCGACTTAATCCGTTTGTCTGTCTTTGTTTGTCCCCTCTGTGTGTAGCCCCTTTGTGGGCAGTAAAGAAATAAGAAACGTTAGTACGCCGGGCGAAATGCTTAGTGGTATTTCGTCTGTCTTTGTGTTCTGAGTTCAAATTCCACCGAGGTCGACTTTGCCTGATATCCTTTCGGGGTCGATAAATTAAGTACCAGTTGCGTACTGGGGCCGATCTAATTGACTGGCCCTTTCCCCCAAAATTTCGGGCTTTGTGCCTAGAGTAGAAAAGAATATGCTTATAAACATATAGAACTACGTGCATGCACACGACCTTAGTCTTGTACCCATAAAACAATGAACTTGACTTACCAAAAAATACTTGTTACATTATTATTATACAAACTTTGAATGCAAGGAAGAACTTAAATGTACTAATATCCTAAAGATATGTGCACTTGCATATTTATTGAAGGAAAGTGATGTTGGTTTCGATGGAAATCTTTGAGGATCATTCAAATTTTGTCTACTCGCAGAAGTCTGAAAATCCACTACCATTAAAACCACCAAGCTACCACACTATCAAACGTACACTACACCTTCGCCAGACTATCAAACGAACACTAAACCTTCGCCAGCAACACAGCTTCCATGACAGTAACAATTATGAAAGCTGACTCAACAGACGCTGTACATTTTGATATACAATTACTGTTGCCTAGTATTTTAGGATATCCATATTGCAAATAGAGAAATATTAATATAATTTATATGTATACATTCATTTATCGAAACAGCTGTATATATACGCTGTATATGCAGTATATATAATATCATATAATCTAGTATAATATATCATGATAATAATAATAATAATAATAATAATAATAATAATAATAATAATAATAATAGTAATAATAATAGTGATTTATATATATATATATATTATATATATATATATATATATATATATATAAGACGTATATTCTTTTGCTGCATATGATTGAATTATAACAATGCTAATGGTTACGTCGTGTTAATTGAACAAGTAGACTTCTTCCTTGCTTAGATTGTTTGTTGAAATGCTATTAGATTTATTTACTTGTTATTATTTTGCAAATGTGTGTGTGTGTCTGTTTGTGTGCGTATATATATATATATATATATATATATATATATATATATATATATATATTTCATATTCAATGAAACACACACATACACACACACACATATATATCTGTTTCATTGGATATGAATTTATGAATTTCATACCATAAATAGCTGCTCGAGATACTTATACCATTTTAACACATTAAACAAATTCTTCATGTATGCGTAATTATGGTATCTAACTTTAATAGGAATCGTTTAATTTCCATAAACGTCAAAATTAATTTTTCAGTAAAAATATATAGCGTGTGTGCACCACACCTCTAGAAGCCATAATGTTTGATTTTGATTCTAAGCATTTCTCAGTTTGTTCTCAGTTAAGTTATTTTCGATATCCATCCATTTTCCTCTTCTGTCCTAAATATGTATATGATAATTTGAAATTGCCATGTTGTTATATTATATATGTTTTCCTATGTCATTCTAAATTGGCGAAAAAAAGATAACAACAGAAAGCAGAAAAATACAAGAGCATATCCATCTTAATTTTGCACTCGGAACATGTTTTTATACTTATATATTTTTACTGCTTTTATGTAAATATTGTTGATGTCATTAATGGCCAATATATATTGTTAAGAATGAAATGAAATGAATAAATACATATCATTATGTATATAGCGTATATGTAGTTGGATATATGTAAACACACACACATACACACACATATGAAGAAAGAAAATTTAAACAGGCATAAAAAACGGAACACTGCGAAGCGTTAAAATATATAAAACATCTAATAGATACTGTGTTTTTCAACTCAAAAAACACACGACATAGATGCGTTTATGTATTTAAGTATAAGGCGAATAGTGTCCAGTTTCCAGCAGTCCAAATTAACAGTATTGAACGATAGTGTACACTCTACAACTGAGTTCTCTTCGTTCTAAGTGTGCATAGTAAAATATTCTATACATTTCGTTGGTGTACGTCTATCTTAATATCATTGCTAATTCTGTTAGTTAAGGATATATAAACACGGTGCGAATGCAAACAACAGATCGGTTGAGGTGGTTTGTAAACGTTTAAACTTTCACGTATTTTAACTGCAGTATAGTTTTATGTGATTGATTCAGCTACGTAACGCATTCTCTCACACTCTTCACACTCTATCCTTTTATATCATCAACTCCCCACATATACATGTACAAACACATATATACATGCATACTCACTCACACACACAGATATGTGTGTATGCGTATGTATGTGAATATATAATTGATAGAACTTTTGAACAATATACAAAGTGAATATTCTGTTTAGACTTTAAATATGAGCATTACCGCTTCTTAGTTTAAATTCGTTGCAAAATCATTTTGTAACGATTCATCTTCATACTCCTTTCTGCAAAGCTTAATTTCAACGTAGCTTCAGCAACGGTTGAAGATTTATTTGCATAGTATTTGCTGCTTGAAAGAGTGTGTCATTGTTAGTTCAGTTCTATAGTTATGCACACAGAAGTAACTGAACAACATTTGTTAATATAATATGCGTTTGCAGGAGAACCTGCCATGGAAATTACAAGGTATTCCTTATAACAAGACTCCGATAACAATGTTTTTATATGTAATCAGCAGTAAAAAGCAACAGAACGTTTTGTAAATATAGATGCTGCATTTTGCCTCCGGTTTTATACACTATAACTAAAAATATGATTAGATATCATAATTAATATTATTAGTTTAATGTTACTTACGAAATAACCGATATACTGTTAGACGACACACATTCCCTTAGATAACATATTGTTATATATTTCATATATATATATGTCAACATACCGCAGAAGAATATACTTCTGGAAAAACAAGTATCAATAACCAAAATATTCATGGTGGTAACTATACACACACGAGCGTACACTATATGCTTATTTATTGATATAGACATGTTGTGATAATGATATAGGTGTTTGGCAATGTTAGATTAAATTTATTCATTCTTAATGGTTCATTGCAGTTCCTTTGAATAAGCTGTTTCAGGAGAAGTCTCACTTTATATTCTTCCTTACTCTTATACTCAACAATATTGCATTGAAATACCATTAACTAATCTACTATAGTAATATATATGCGATTTATAGACATGTTAAATATTGCAAGATCAAACATAATCACTTTTCAACCAGAGAATCTTACATTCTGAACACGTCGGTATTTTCCATGCGATCTTGTGTTCGGAGTCATTTGTGCGTATTAAGATTATTCACCATGAATTTAATTTGCTTAATTTAATATTATCATCGCAAATATTTTATTGAATATATTTAATTAAATATATATATATATATTATATATAATATATATATATAGGTATGTATGTATATATGTATATATAATATATGTATATCATAGAGCACATTTAATTATATGTATCGCTTGATGCTTGTGATCATTCCCAATTGAGAGGCGTTAAGTTTATGAGAGAAGGAAACTATTCGGCTATATAGGACACTGATCAATCGTAGGTAGTTAAATGAATTCAATATAATAATTACAAGGTGACAAATGGTACCGACATACAGTATCAGATATTGAGCTCTATGTGACTTATAGGCAGACTCCAAAGATTTAGAGTAATGGTAGAAAAACAACCGATGCGGTCAGTAATTTGTAATTCGTTTAGATTTATATATACTTCAATAGTTCTTAAAGTTATAAAAATGTGTTAAATACATGAATAGTATTTGCAAGATGAGGATGCAAAGAAAATAGGGATATGCAGACTACGATCATCTAAGAGCAATCACTTAAGATGCAATAATTGCAGTAGGGATCGTATTGGAACACTTGAATAACATCAGCCTTAACAATAATGCCACACGAAATCTAAAATCTAGCTCCAATTGCGGTATATTTGCAAGCTACAATAATCTCAGTGTTAGAAAACAAAAAAATAGTTTTGTATCCAAAACACACATACACATGCACACACACATACGCACACACATATATTCACACACACACAGAGGCACACATTCATAAAATCACGCACTTATTCATATATGTATGCATATATTAAATGAACGTTCGTATCCATCTGTTAATCAAATAATCCCGTGAAAATAGAGACATGAGCAAAATAAGCATATATTTCAACACATAATTCAATAAGCAATCATATAGAAAACGTAACGTGTAGTCATTCTCAATTTTTGAAAATGATATATTTTTCGATTTTTAAAAACATCATGTTCCTTAATATATTATGTTCCGTTTTCAAGCTGGTGTATATATATATAAATATATATGTATGGATGTATATAAATATGTATGTATATATATATATATAATATATATATATATATATATTATATATATATATATATATACATATATATATATGTATGTATAAATATATATGTATGGATGTATATAAATATGTATGTATATATATATATAATATATATATATATATATATATATATATATATATATAATATATATATATGTATGTGTATATATATATATATATGTATGTATATATATATATATATATAATATATATATATATACATATTCATATATCCCATTGCTGAACCATGTGTCTAAACGTGACTTTTCACTTCGCTATAGAATATGAAAATTTAATCTGTTAAATATTAGACTTTCCTAATAAATATACACAACAGGACTGGCCTCCTTCACTCCACTTTTTCTGTAATGTTCTCTCTATTTCTCTGTCATTTTCTGTGTGTTGCTCCTTC
>NC_042997.1:124294724-124297224 GCF_006345805.1 Octopus sinensis | reverse complement strand
TGGACATTCCAAATTTCCGGATATGATTGTCTTAATAAGATTGATGATTATGCGATGTCGAGAAGTCCTATGGTTGGATAAATTATTAAAAAAAACACGTGTTCATGCGCGTGCAAGATAAAAGTGATATGAAATTTCAGTTGGTAGACTCCTTCGTAAAATATGCGCAATGCTCATTGGGTTTATTTTCTCTGTTCTTTTAAATATAGTTTTCATGATATCATGTCTATGAATGTTTTATTCCTCCACTTCCTCCTCCTCCTCGTCCTCGTCCTCCACCACCACCACCACCACCACCACCACCACCACCACCACCACCACCACCACCACCACCACCACCACCACCACCACCACCACTATCACCACCACCTCCTTCTCCTACTCATTCTTCTTCTTCTTCTTCTTCTTCTTTATCATCATTATCATCATTATTCTGCTGTTACACGTTATTGAATTTGTAATCGATTTTATTATGCTATCAATCAAACCAGATCTCATAATTTAGGATTAGTAGCATTTTTTGTAATTTTTTTTAAAAAAAGGTAATTTCCTTTTGATCATACCTGTTCTTGCATTGTATGGAGGAAGACATTCTGAAAAGGTTTTGCGTAAACAAGTAAAGATATTTTCTACACTACACCCACTTCTATTTGAAGGTCTAGACTTCCAAGTTTTGCTTTCAAATTCTCGTCAAATTTGCCAATTTCCCAATTACAATAACGTTCATAATCACCGTGTTAACTTCTTTATTCTAACACTCGATAATTTGAAATTTGAAGTCAATAAAATATAGAAAAGCGAATAAGTAAATAAAAAAATCTGAAGTTACTTCGAAACTCGGTCTATTTAATATTTAAAATCAGCCAATATTGTGTTAAAATGTACCAACGATAAGAATATAAATATCAATGTTCTTTTTCTTTGCGTAAAATCTCGATTTCGTTACGGAAAAAAGAACGCTGAAAGCCAAAACTTCACCTTAATAGTAAATATTATCTAAGATCTGTAGATTTCTTCGAATGCTATGATGACACTTCACATAATTTACGGTTTTTACTTTTTACATCCATGAACTCTTCATATCCTGTTTTATTTAAATCCCCAACTTTTGTAACTGTTCCTAAAGTATCCTCCATCTGTCGCCCTCATGGTGAAACGAAGTAAAATTATTATTATTATTATTATTATTATTATTATTATTATTATTATTATTATTATTATCATTATTATTATTATTATTATTATTATTATCATCATCATCATCATCATCATCATCATCGTCATCATCATCATCATCTTCCTCATCACCATCCTAATCGTCATTGTCATTGTCATCATCATCATCATCATCATCATTATTATTATTATATTATTATTATTATTATTATTATTATTATTATTATTATTATTATTATTATTATTATTATTATCATTATCATTATTATTTATTTATTTATTTGTCTATTCGTTAAACGGTTGGCGTCTTTGCTAATCGTGATACTCGTTTCAACACTAGAAAATATTCCATGTAGTATTTTTCTGTGACCTTTAATTCATGACATAAAATCTTGTTTCTGTCAGCTGTGCCTTTCTCTCCAGTGGGGTAGATGAAATATGTAGCAGTCAGTTCCTGGGGCGAGAAATCCACCCGCGAAACATATCCTCGTGCCAAAGTAAGAAATGATTGTTTTCTTTAGTTTTATTATTATTTTACCTAGGGTGGTGGAAGTCTACTAGGCAATAATTTCTTCTATTCCTTTCAATGTTATAATGGTGGCTACGGTTCATAAGGAGATAATTGTATCCTCTCTTTGTTCATCTCTGTGGCAGCGCTACTTTTCGATTTTAGCTCTTATTTCTAGACCTAATTTCTCGAGAAAACTTTACAGGTCTTGCAATAATTCATATGAATTAACAAATCTATTTAATAGGTAAATTTTATGGATTAAAGCGCAATGAATAATTATTATAATGCGTCTTTAAGCAGTTCTTTTAGAATTAGTAATTTCTACAAAACTTTCTAACTGTGGTTTGTATGGTAGTGACATATTAGAGGCATTGTATAAGTGTTGTTTCTCCAAGATTCCAAATTTTGTGGTGTGTGGTGTCTCTGTCATTTTCTAAATAATTTCTGGAGAGTCATATTTTATTTGTTGCAATGTTAGTGTTCTGTTTCTTGCTATTTAAATGAACTTTTATAAACGTAAAGTTTTTCAAAATTTTTAAGTCCGATTCTCATTTACGCTGCGTCCATTAATATATCACTAGACATAAATCTAGAAAATCCAATTTTTGACCCTTGACCCAGATTTGCTTTCCTTACGCCGAAATGCAAATCGACATCGTGCTATTGTTAACGCCTGCATAGCTTCATATGACAGCGCATTTAAAATTATTTACCCAACAATGTTGTGACAGTAAGGATATACTGAAGTGAAAGACTCAGAAGAGCATGTGTATCAAATGTATTTAGGTCATCTTTGAAAAGAAGAGGTAGGTC
>NC_042997.1:124262224-124289724 GCF_006345805.1 Octopus sinensis | reverse complement strand
GTAAGACTGTATTTGCCACGAATATCAGAACTTAGGGGCTTATTGCAATTAGAAAGCTATTATAAAATAACGGCTGTAGGACAAGGGATTTATCTAATAAAGAACAATGGAAAAGTAATGCAAATAATCTACAAAGGAGAATTTTGGTATTAGATTTAAAATTACAATGAACAACAAATACAGAACAAAGGCTAAAAACTACAATTTGAAAGATACAACAGAAACAACAACAGAAATAGGTGTGCTGCTAACAACTAAATTAAAAATAGGTCCACAGAATGTTATACTGAAGCAACAAGAAAGAAAGCTTTTATATATTCAATTCCAAAAAAAGAAAAAAAAAGAAAAAGAAAACTGAAACGTGCGCTACGAGAAAAGGAAGCGATAAAAAATATCGCAACACTGATCGAGAAATGATAGAGTAAATTCCAAGATAAATATTTCCGTTGAGGCCATGCCCCAGAACCCATGGATTGTATGGAATGAAGCAGACGAGAGCAACCTCAAAATGTGTAGAAACCAGTATTCTTTAACCTGTTCTTCCTAGCCTCCTCCTATTCCTCCCACTCCTCCTCTTCCTCTCTCTCTCATTATCTCTCATTTATCCAATCACAACAAAAAACGTTTGGTAAAAGAATATATTTAGAGGCTCGGCAGATTATATACTTTCTTGCAATGGAAGTTATGAAACATCAACAACGACAAAAACAGAAAGATGCTACAGAATTGTAGACGATTATATACTGTCGTATTCTGTGCTGTACACAGAAAAATCTAAATAAGACTGCCGGATATAGTTGACAGGGATAATTAAGGAAAGTTGCGTCACATACCTGAAGTAACACACCGAACGGATGAACTGTCAAATATAAATATCTGGAAATAGAAATAATCAAAATGTACGAATTAAAGCAAGAACAAACCCTGAAAATGTAGATCCTGTGTGACTGATTACAAAACGACACGAAGATCGAATATCAATACTCTAGGTCTTAAAAATAGTCATCACATAAAATTGCACTTCAAGGCATTGCATATATGTTACCTAGAGGAGGAATAATGCTGCCAATACAACCAAAATTTAAAATGCTGTACAGTCCAAAATCTGCAGAGATGGAGGTCGTTATATAATGAAGGCATGAAACAAAATTAAGACCTGAATAAAATAACAACAACAATACTACAACTACACCTACTACTACTACTACTACTACTACTACTACTACTACTACTATTACTACTACTACTACTACTACTACTACTACTAATAATAATAATAATAATAACAATAATAATAATAGTAATAATAATTTACGGACAAGAAGTTAGGATATAATAGACCAGACAACAGTTAGAGATAAGGAAAAGTGAAGATGCTTGCTTATCGTCCCATCATGACCGTTGGATTCCAGGATTGTAAAGAAAGCGGAAAATAAAAAGTACAAACCCTTAAAATTTGAAATAGGAAGAATTTGGAGCCTCAGAACAGTAATGGTCGTGTCTGTAATAATTGGTGCGCTGGGAACAGTAATGAGGGATAAAAACAAATGGCTGAAGAAGATTGGAATAGAATGTATGGTAGAGTTCCTAGAGAAAGTTTGCCTCTTAAGGACAGCAAGGAAAATCAGAAGGGTTCGAAGCACTTCGAAGACTGCTGAGAACTTGTGGATACTAAAGGTTATAGGTAGTAACCCGTGACTCAGAATAATCCATTAGCCAGAATAATCAAGACTGTATTAGATAGCTAAAAAGAACGGATAACACGGTACTGTAGGCTGCACGCAGCAAGTCCGCTACGCATTCAAGACACCATGAGTCCCAACACAACCTGTGGTAAAAAGAAAATAACAACAACAATAACAATGATAATAATAATAATAACAACAACAATGATAATAATAATAATAATAATAATAACAATAATACTAATAATAATAATAATAATAATGATGATGATAATGATAATAATAATAATAATAATAATGATAATAATGATAATAATAATAATAATGATAATAATGATAATAATAATAATAATAATAAATAATAATAATAACAATAATACTAATAATAATAATAATAATAATGATGATGATAATGATAATAATAATAATAATAATAATGATAATAATGATAATAATAATAATAATGATAATAATGATAATAATAATAATAATAATAATAATAATAATAATAATAATAATAATGATAATAATAATAATAATAATGATAATAATAATAATATTAATAATAATATAGCGCCAACATGAACTTCCAACTCGTTGTCTCTTGAGGTCTCTGGGTGAGACTTGGAGCCAACTTGTACAAATGTAAATCAAAAATCAAACATACTATAATAATATTAATACTCAGTCGGAACGATCAAGCTATTGTCACACACAATGAGGTGGACAAAGTGTGGACTTTGCAATGACAAACTGGAGAGTATTTATCACATTTTGTCGATTGCTCAGTCTTTGACCCTATAGAATATGAAACCAGGCATGATCAATCGAGTTGGCCAATACTTACGCTAGAGCGTATGTCATCACTATGATATCGCGCACTCTAAGAACTGGTATGAACACCATCCAAAGTCAGTCACTGAGTGAGAGAATGTTACCATCCTATGGAATAATAAGATATATACAGACAGGCAAATAAATGATAACACACCAGACATCGTCATCAAAGACTGAAAATAAAAGGAAAAAGCCTGTTAATTAATATGACAGTGCCTACTGATAAAAAGTCTCAACAAAGGAATTAAAAAAAGACTGTCAAAATATCATGACTTTGAGAACGAGATATCTAGGATGTGGCCATTAGAATCCAAAAGCATCCCTGAGGTTGTGGGTGCCCAGGGAATGATCAAGAAAGATGATGACAAATATTTAGACCTGGTCCTTGTGAAAGCAACAATCTATGAAAGTCAAAAAGTTGTGTTCACATCAACCGCCGCCATTCTCAGGAAGTTTCTCTCCATGTAAAATACACGTGCCTTAGGACTCTGGTTGACATCCAGTGAGTGCAAAAAATCGTGTTAACTGGAACGGCTCATGTACTGAGAAGAGCATTATCGATATGGAAACAACATCTATTCATGAGTTTATTTATTTATTAATTTTTTAAATACATAGTTTACCTGTGAATTTGCGTGTGTAATCTGGGAATGCATACAATGAGCTTCTCTGCCCTAGGTGTACGGAAAACAATCGGCGAGAGACGGAAGAAAATTTGAAGAACGAAGGAAATGATAATAATAATAATAATAATAATAATAATAATAATAATAATAATAATAGCAATAATAATAATAAATGTCCTGATGCAGGGCCAGGTAGCGTTTCAAATGGTATCTGAACTTGATTGATAAGAAGTGTTATTATGTATATATTTTCCAATCGTATAAAACTAGGGCTACCGCAAATATTCTGTTCAATGCTGCAGCTTTGTTTGTGAGTTGTTGGACGTTAACGAGTTGAGGATGTTCCTTGGTGGTTGATGATATGTTCATCTTTGATCACAAGCAGAAGTAGTAAGGAGCATATTAACCATGTGTTGAGAGAATATCTTTGGGTTTTCAATAATTCACCCGAGGAAAACATACGTATTTCGTTCAACATCCTTCAACAACCATTATTCAGTGTCCTTTTGAACGGAATGGGCTATTCTACCCGAAGAAAAGTCTAACTGGGCCTTACCTACAAGGTCACGCACTGCTTATTTTGATATAAGATCATGCTGTGCACATATGGTTGTGGTGCATGTGCCTGGGGTACACTTATCAGACGGGTAGACATGATGGGTATACTGGGCTTCGTTTATTTTTCCCCAGTGTCACTTTGATGGTATGCACTACTCTCCTTTCATTCAATAATAATAATAATAATAATAATAATGGTGATGATGATGATAATTGCTCTAATGCAGCACCAGAGAGTTGTTTTTGATCTTAACTGATTGCTAGTGTTAGCAAGAACATTGTTTTGTCTTGGTATAAAAGGTGGGCTACCGCAGATATTCTGCTCAATGCCACAGAGTTGCTAGCCAATTGCTTGAGCTTAACCAACTGAGACTGTCTGCTAGTTATATATAAAAGCATCTCTGACCACGAGCAGAAATCGTGGGAGAGAATCATAGCCATGTCTAGAGAGGAATTCTCTGGAGTTTGAAAAATTCAGCTCTGGAAACATGGGTGTTTTGTTCAACATACTTAAACAACCCTTATTCAGGGACTTATTAATCAGGGTATGCCACTCAACATGAAGAAAACTCTAACTTGGCTATCACCTGCAAATCATGCGCTGTTTATCTTGATATGAGATCACCATGTCGCTCACATATCGTTGTGATGTATGTGCCTGGTTTACACTTATGTGAAGTAGTCATGAAGTAGTCATGACGGGTAGATTCGCCTTTGTATATTTGTACCCCAGCTCACTAGGAGGTATGCACTGCATCTCACTCAATAATAATAATGATAATCCCTCAGCTACCAGCATGACTGAAGTGGTGTATGTGTGAAGGTAGAACACCTACTAAAATCAGCATTGCTTGGAACTGCAAGAATTCTTCTCAGAGCACTTGAAGCATGACCAATAGTGTCACCCTAGTCTGCTGGCTTTGGACAGCTGACACTTCCCATCATACCCAGCAAAATAAGCTGTGAGTTTTCATATAGTAATAATAATTATAATAATAATAACATCAACCACAACATCAACAACAACAACAAGAATAATAATAATAACAGATAAATCCAGAGTAATCAACCAGACATAATCACTAAAGACAGTAAGAAAATACATGTAGACTAATAGATCTAAGCGTTCCCACTGATAAAAATATATGTGTAAAGGAATTTGATAAATTAAGTAAATAAAATGACCTGGATATTGAAATAGAAAAGATGAGGCATATTAAAGCGAAAACTGTTCCTGTTATTGTGGGATGTCAGAAGCATCTAGATAATATATTAGGAGAATCATATCTCAGAGAAATCCTAAAGATTCTGCTGACAATTACTACCGACAACCTTAGGAAAATAACTTAATATGTTGTATTACAACATGATAGGGATAAAACCCTATAATGAATTGTTTTATTATATGGAGAATTTTCGCTACTGTGTCTGCTACCTCCTCTCCCGAAGCTTTCCGTTATAATCTAAAATCTATTATCCTTCACTCACGCTAGAACGTCGGGTGTGTCTCGGCGAATGATTGTAACAAACATGCAGACTAAAAGTAACTAATAATAGTAATAATATTACTTATAATAATACTAATAATAACAACAACAGCAGCAACAACAAAAAGAACAACAACAACAAAATAATAATATAATAATAATAATAATAATAATAATAATAATAATAATAATAATAAGATTACACCGGGGACGTTAAACATGTGAGAGCAATAAAACAGTGCTCCGAAATCAATCCACAAACATCGGAAACAAAGACATCGCATGGAGATAAAAAATAACTGACAAAAGGATTTGAACTATATCCGAGTAAGTAATACTCATGGAAATTTATTACTATTTTCTAAACGAAATGATGTATTTTAACTCGATATCATATCCACCTCTAACACAACACATGTAAACATGCTTGATACATTACGATCCATCAACACCAGGTCATCTCCGGCCCCAAACACCATGTACAAAAAAACTACGAATAAATTAAATAATACTGGTATTATTCAACCCAAGAATAACAATCGGGAAGTACGCACTGTAAACTTACAACATAAAACGTACGAAAAACTACACTTGCAAAACAATGTGACAACAGAAATGAACGGACCGGTAACCTACGAAAATGACGACCGTCAAAATAATGGGCCGGACGCTATTCTTCATGTCCCGCAAATAAAACCCAGAAGACATAAATGGACACGTGAGGAATACATTTCAATCCTACACGCATAATTTACAGCAGTACTCTACCCAAAGAATGAAAATACAACAACACATACATACAAAATATGGAAGAAAAATAACATAATTAAAGACCTGGATACAACAATGAACCCAAATAAACTAGCAAATATACGGAGATATATATTCTCAACGCAAAAAAAATATCGGAAATAGAAATAGAACATTTAAAAGCAAAAATACATCAGGAAAATGTAGATAGAAGCCACACAACAATGCCAAATAATTCAAACACTGAAACAGTAAAGCACGAAGACAAACGTAACATTTCCAACAAAAACGATGTAAACAAAAAACAACAAACCCAGACCGTAAGGATACATAATAATACACGACAAACAGCAAGCCAAAACACGACAAACAAACATACAGATGAGATAGAAAGCGACACAAATTTAAAACCTGGAAACAACGAAGGGAAGCCTAATGATTATGAAACTATAAAAAGTAGAATAATCAAATAACTGAAAACCACAGAGATAAAATGGACCACCGACCATACCTCCCAAAAATCAAAATAGACAAAACAACACCAATTATAAACAACATAAACCTAGCCGTCACGGAACTAATAGCCACTGAAACAAAAAGCGATATCACTGAGCTAAATGACTTAGTATACGCAGCAGCCACTGCAACCACAAAAGAAGCTGGATACTCACTCAGACCCATCCAAACAGGAGTACCACCACCCAAACAAACCCTGTGGATATATAACATCCAAAACAAAATACAAAAAAGGAGAAAAGATCTGTCGATTCTTAATGAAATCAGTAGACAATCAACGCTACTGAGCAACAAAAAGAAAACAAAAAATACTCCGCAAATACAGCACCACAGAAAAAGATTTACCTGAGATAAAAGAAAAGCTAAAGCAAGATATCCTTGCCAGAGCACAAAGGATCCGCCAGTAAGAGAAACGCCAACGTTTCTTTGAACAAAACAAACAGTTCAACTCCAACCCCAAAAAGTTCTACCAAGAACTTGGCAAAAATAAAATAGAAATCACTACAGCACGAACGGCAGAAGTGGAATTATTCTGGAGAGAATTATGGTCGGCGAACGAACAACACCCCAAAAAAGAAGTATTAAAACAACAAACTCAGCATCTGAGCAACTTTGGACCTCCATAACAACTGAAGAGGTCACCCAGGCACTGCAAATACTAAGCAACTGGAAGACACCTGGGCATGACAAGATCCCCAACTTCTGGTTGAAATATCTAACTGGAATGCACAAAAAGCTGGCTGAAAATTTAAACAACATGCTGACAGAGCCAGACACAATGCCTGAATTGCTCACGAAGGGGAAAACCATCTTAATTATCAAATCAAATGAGACAGCAAAACCAGAAAACTACTGACCTATAACCTGTCTCCCTACAATGTATAAAGCATTTACTGCAGTAATATCGCAAAGATTGAACAAGCACCTGGACGAAAACAACCTGTTTCCAGAAGAGCAGAAAGGATGCCGCAAAGGCTCATATGGCTGTAAAGATCAACTAATGACCAATAAAGCCATAACTGAAGACAGCTAAAGAAAGAAGAAAGGCCTTAGTATGGCCTGAATCGACTACAAAAAGGCGTTTGACAGCATCCCCCAGACATGGATCCTCGAAACACTAGCCATGAACAAAGTTGCACCAACCATTATAAAATACATAGGACACTATGAATAAATGGCAAACAATGCTACAGCTCCAAACAAAAGAAGGACTCATGAAAACCAAAGCCATCCCCATTAGAAGAGGAATATTCCATGGAGATACGCTCTCTCCACTCCTTTTCTGCTTGGCACTGTCACCTCTATCGGATATGCTAAAGAGAACTGGATGCGGATATAAATGTTACGGCAAATCGATCTGTTACCTTTTATATATGGATGACCTAAAACTATACGCTACAAATGACAAACAGCTGGAAACACTACTAAAGACAGTTCATGGATTTACCAAAGAAATAGATATGAAATTTGGATTAGAGTAATGCGCCAAAGTAACCCTGAAAAATGGAAATCTAGTTAAGAATAGCAACATCACACTAGATAAAACCAATGAAATAAAAGAATTAGACCAAAGCCAAACTTACAAATACTTAGGAATCCATGGACTAGATAAGACACAACACACACACAAATGAAAGAGAAAATAAAAAAAAGAATATTATAGACGAGTTAGATCAATACTGAAAACAGAGCTCAATGCTAAAAACAAGATAATAGGTATCAACACTTTAGCTGTCCCAGTTATAAGTTACAGCTACAATATCCTTAACTGGACACTAAATGAACTGACCAAAATAGATAGGAAAACACGGAAAATAATGACAGGATCTAGGATGCATCACCCAAAATCTGACATAGAAAGACTATATATACAACGTATAGATGTTGGTAGAGTCCTTATACAGCTGGAAAACTTCTATGTAATAACCCCCATAGGACTGCAAAAATATTTACTGCAGAAGGAAGGAAAACTGGTACAAATAGCGGCAAAGCACGAGCAAAACAAAAAAAAGTTCTCAGTATTTAAGGAAGTTGACAAATACAAACAAGAAATCATACCACCTAACAAATATGAAGAAGTAGAAGAAGAAGAAGAAGAAGAAGAAGAGAAGAAGAAGAAGAAGAAGAAGAAGAAGAAGAAGAAGAAGAAGAAGAAGAAACAACAAAATCTATAAAACAAATGAAATCCAAACTAAAAATAGAACAGCAACGAACCATGATAAAACGATGACAAGAAAAGCCCCTTCATGGCAAATACTGGACTAAATTAATGCAAAAGAAATAGACAAAGAAAAGTCCCAACAATGGTTGAGGAGCTCAGGACTCAAAGCAGAGACAGAAGGATTTTTAATTGCAGCACAAGACCAAAGCTTCCCCACCAGAAATTACCAAAAACATGTAATGAAAAGAAATATAACAAGTAACTGCAGAATATGTGGAGATGGACAAGAAACAATAAATCATATTATCTCTGGCTGCCCAGTCCTGGCTAAGAAGGAATATATTCACAGACACGACAGAGTTGGGACCTATATACACTGGAATCTATGCAAACATTATGGAATAACAACAGAAAATAGATGGTATAGGCACACACCAGAAAAGGTCACAGAAATCGAGAAAGCAACCACACTCTGGGATATGCCAATACACACAGATAGAGAAATTAAGGCCAACAGACCAGATATAGTTGTCAGAGATCACGAAGAAAAAAAATGTTTTCTAATTGTTGTATCAATACCAGCGGATGATACGTGTCTCGAAAAGAAATGGAGAAACTTTCAAAATACAAAGACCTGGAAATAGAGGTAACCAGAATGTGGAATCTAAAAGCAGAAACAATTCCTATCATAGTAGGTGCATTCGGCAAAATAAAATAATATTCAGACAAATGCATAACAAAAACACCAGGACTTACAAACACATATAACATACAGAAAATTGCACTACTAGGCACTGCACACATCCTACGCAGAACACTTTCCATACAATAACCATCAGAGCATCACCACAAATCACAGCACATACCCAAGGCACACAGAGCTGTGCTCGGTAGTGAAGTGAAAGCACGATATAAAAAATATACTACTGAATAATAATAATAATAATAATAATAATAATAATAATAAATAATAATAATAATAATAATATAATAATAATAATAATGCTATAGGCACAAGGCCTGACATTTTGGGGGAATATATAATCGATTACATCCATCCATGCCCTCCACTAGTACTTATTTCATCGACCTCGAAAGAATGAAAGGCAAATTCGTCCTTGGCGGAATTTGAACTCAGAAAATAAAGACAGACGAAATGTCGCTAATTATTTCGCCCAGTGTGCTAACGTTTCTGCCGGCACGCTACCTCATGATGATGATGATGATGATGATGATGATGATGATGATGATGATGATGATGATAATGATAATAATAATAATAATAATAATAATAATAATAATAATAATAATATAATAATGCTTTCTACTAAAGGTACAAGTCCTGAAATCTGTATGGAGGGGACAAGTCAATTACGTCGTCCCCAATACCCGACTGGTACTTAATTTATCGACCCTGAAAGAATGAATGGCAAAGTAAACCCCGGATACATTTGAACTCAGAACGTGATAATGGACGAAATACCTTTAAGCATTTTTTCCCGACATGTTAACAATTCTGCCAGCTGGCCACCTCAATGATAATAATAATAATAATAATCATGATGATGATGATGAGGATAATAATAATAATAATAATAATAATAATAATAATAAATAATAATAATAATAATAATAATAATAATAATAATAACAACAACAATAATAATAATGATGATGATGATAATAATAATAATAATAATAATAATAATAATAATAATAATAATAATAATAATAATAATAATACATTGAACCAATGAGTCAGTGAGACCACAAAGTGCGATCAATGATTCAGTATGACCTTCAGATTAAACATAGGAAACTTGATATTGTTGTGATGAACAAAAAGGAAAAATAAATTGCATGATAATCGACGCAGCACGTCCGTGTGACGACAAAATTAACGAGAATCAAGAGGAAAAACTGAACAACTATGACAATTTGAAGTGGAGAATATGCATGTTGTGGGCAATGAGGAGAGTGAACATGATACCAGAAGTACCTGACGCGCTTGGAAGTATCAGCACTCAAGTACCAACATGATTAAAACATATTGGTACAAATATGAAAATAGAATATCTGCAAAAATTCTCATTTCAAGAGTTCGCTGCAGGGTTCTTGAAGTGTGATCAGTTGTGGCGACACTATGAGATAGTGAAAGTGCTACATTGGAAACTATGCAAAAAGTGGAGTCTAGAGACGTGGTATGAGGATAAACCGCAGAGATTGCTTGAGACCTCCAAAATCCTGTGAGATGTCCCAATTCAAACAGATCAGGTGCTAGAGCATAACAAGCCGAACATAGTTGTGGTGGACAAGGTGAACAACATGTGCTATATAATGGATGTTTCTTACCCCTTTGGCACATGAATAGTCTAGAAGGATGACGAAGAAATAGACACATACTATCCTTTTCAGTACGAATTAGCCTGGCTATACAAAATATAGGACACGGTATTGCCAATTATTCTTGGGTCCTTGGGAACAGTATCAGAAATCATCAGGAAAAAATATAAAGGAAATCAGAATAGTGTACTCAATAGAGCTGTTACTAAATGCTTTCCTCCTTGGTCCGGCTAGAAAGTATTAGTTGAAAAGAATAGTATGTAGACAAACGAAAGCTGCAGATAGAAAGCCCACTATGTATACAAGACACCAGGAGTCCCAACAACTCCTGAGTTAAAGAATAATAATTGTATGCATTATTCTCTCACTGAATAACATTAATAATAAAAAGTACTTCTATAATAATGTCGACGTTGTCGGGACTTACTCAAAATTGTTAAAGGGTCAATTACTGATAGATAAAGCAATTTTGAGTGACTATCTGAGAAGTTTGACCAGCTTCTCAATGGCTTAGTTTGACTAGAAAAAAGCTAGATGACATGTTCCTATCTCTTGGATTCTAGGTTGCCTGGAGATGACATGTTTAATTGGAAGTAGTATGAGCAACTGGAAGACAGTTTTGATAGTACGTGAAAAGAGAAATTGGGCAAGTGAAGGAAAATTCATGTCACCCCTGCTCTGTATTGTTAGCAAGTTGCCACCGCTCCTTGTATTGGAGAACATAATAGCTGATGACAACATGCAAAATCGTGAGACCAATGAAGTTCCTGCTGTACGAATCGCCTCTTATGTTTGCATTTCGTCAAGATAAATGCGCATTTCATGAATTAAGGAGAAAGTGAAATGTAGAGAGCAATGGATTTGAGTTTCCAAATAATGAGCGTATAAAAGAAGTGAACAGAGAAGCTTACAAGTATGTCAGTACTTTACAATTTATCCAGATGATGAACATGATGATCCAAGATGAATGGAGGGAGTCTGACTAGGAGCATCAACACTTAAGCAGTACGTTACTGCGCTGGAACTGGGGAATGGGCAGATGGAGAACTAGCCAACGTGGATAGAAAAACTAGGAAGATAATGTCTATGCATAGGTGCTTTCATATTAGAAGTAACGTGGTGAGGCCTTACTAACCAAGGAAAGAAGGGGAAATAGGATTGATGGGAATAAAAATAGTACTAGGAAGGAGATTAAGTATTTGTATGCCTATCTTAGAGATGGGGATGAAAGAATGCTGCAGATCGCACTGAGTGGGAAGGTGATCAAGGCCGACCAGAAGTTCAGAATGAGAACTAATGGAAACGATCACTAACTGGAAAGAGAAAACCTTTCAGTGGGAATTATCAAACTTCAACATCAGATGAATCCGATAGGGAATCACGAAGCTGGTTAAGGCATAAATTCTTAAAGGAGACAAGGCAATTAGATTTATCCTTGCTGCTGATGAAATATCTTTACGAACCAACGCAATGAAGTACTCTATTCATAAGAGAGCAGTGTACATTATGTGAAATATCATGTGAGAGATTTATAATTAGTGTTTGCTCAAACCTGATCAAAAAGGCATGCAAAAAACACCCTGGCAAAGTGGCATTGCGTATACACTGCAGGAAGTATGGGTTAGAGTGTATTAACAAGTGGTACGAGCACCAACATTTGCCAGTAGCAAATATTGATTATATTAAATCCATGCTTAATATGTTTGGGCGGCGGGCTGGCAGAATCGTTAGCACGCCCGGCGAAATGCTTAGTTGTATTTCGCCTGCCGTTACATTCAGAGTTCAAATTCCGCCGAGGTCGACTTTGCCTTTCATCCTTTCGGGGTCAATTAAATAAGTACCAGTTACGTACTGGGGTCGATGTAATCGACTTAATCCCTTTGCTTTTCCCCCTCTATGTAGCCTCCTGTGGGCAATGAAGAAATATATATTAAACACATGGGGGATATGCCAATCTACACAGCTAAGAAGCTGCAACATAACAAACCAAATGTCACTCTCCTACAGAAAGAGTCCAAAGAATGGACCTTTATGGACGTACCAATACCTACAGACCAGAGTGTTGTGAAGACAATGAGTGTGATATGTATCGTGCGTAGTGCACATGATAGCATCTCAAAGAAAACAATATTCCGTTATGGAAAGGAAACTTGATAGAAAGTTAGCAGCAATATTCGGAACATGAGGAAAATGTTGTGTTTCTAAGCTGCAGGAAGGAGCTGAGATGTGACATAGATAACCTAGGGAACTAATGATGATGATGATGATGATGATGATAATAATAATAATAATAATAATAATAATAATAATAATAATAATAATAATAATAATAATAATAATAGAAGCAGAAGTTGTTGTAGTAGTAGTAGTAGTAGTAGTAACAATAATAATAACAATAATAACAACAACAATAATAATAATAGTAATAATAATAATAATAATAATAATAATAATAATAATGAAAATGATGATGACGATGATAATGATATGGCAACATAGCAGAAATGGCCGGAATTTCAAAAAAAAAAAATGAAAACTGAATTACAAAAGTACTGAAGAAGAAATGGAGAGAAAATCACTTCATAGCCAATAACCTGCAAGGCTTGACGGAGAGAATGTGAGCCACAGTAAAAGCGAACAATGGCTCAAAAGCTCTGCAGAATATGAGACCAGCACAATGAGACAGTTGACGACATCATCTCGGGCTGCCCCGTCCTTGCCAAGTCTGGATATGTATACAGACACGACTATGTAAACAGTCATATCCACTGAACAATATGGCAACATCACAACATCAAAACTGACAACAAGTGGTATAAGCATGTGCTAAGCTAGGTACAAAACAACGATTAGGCCACAGTGACCTGGGATATTCCGGTTCAAACCGATAAAGAAATAACAGCTAATCGCCCAGGCACAATAGTCAAGGATTGGAGAAAACCACCTGCCTACTGATATACATTGCAGTCCCTTCTGATAAAAATATTGTCAAAAAAAGTGGAGAAATTATCGATGTACAAAGCCCTCGAAATTGAAGTTTTCAAAATGTGGGGCTTGAAGGTAAAAACAATACCAATAATAATTGGACTATGAGGCATGATAAAAACATCATACGAACAAAAACCTAGAAGCTATACCTGGATCCTCAACACTACACGCTGTCCAAGATATAGGCCTGCTAAGAAGAGCCAACATCCTACGCAAGTCACTATAAATCATATGATACACCTAAATATAACAATCCACGAATACAAGACACACTGTAGATAGCACTTACCCAATGAAATAAACGCCCACGGGCAATCCAGAAATCCAAAGCGTTACACACTCAACACACAACACAAGCAGTAACACGACAAAAGATAGCACCACACGTCAAACAACAAAAAAGAAAAAAAACTAACACAATATAGTACCGGTAAGAGTTCGTACACTCCCAACAGCAGAAAAGAAGACACAATGCTACACATACCTTAGCAACACGGAAGTGTAGCAGGTAATTCAGTAGATATTTGCCTCAATCTACCAAATATTGAACAGTTATATAATAATAATAATAATAATAATAATAATAATAATAATAATAATAATAATAATAATAATAATAATAATATAATAATAATAATAATAATAATATGATGATGATGATGATGATGATAATAATAATAATAATAATAATAATAATAATAATAATAATAATAATAATAATAATAATAATGATAATAATAATAACAATAATAATAATAATAATAAAAATGCCCCGATGCAGTACCAAGCAGTGGCTCTCATGGCTTCTGATCTTAACTGATTGGAAGTGTTATCATGTACACGTTTTGTCTTGGCAAATATTCTGCTCAATGCCACAGATTTGCTTGTCAGTTGTTTGACCTTAACCAGTTCAGCGTGTCCTTTTGTGGCTGACAGTATGTGCATCTTTGATCACGAGCAGAAGTAGTGGGTGAGAATCATATCCATGTGTTGAGACGAATTCTTTGTGGTTTGAATAATTCACCTGAGGAAACATGGGTTTTTCATTCAACATCCTTAATTCAGAGGCCTTTTGGCAGGAATTGATTACACCGATAGAAAAGCGAGTTTTATCAAAGACATCTTAACTAACAGCCGTTAGAAGAGAAATGTTGGAAGGGAACTGTTTTTCTGTTTTATGCCAACTGCATTCACTGGTGTGCTGAACGAGTATTAATTCACGAAGAATCGTTTCTATGGAACAGAAACAGTTTTTAATATACAAAGTCCATTTTGTACGCTGTAAATGGTAAGCCAGTTGAAACAATGTTACAGACAATAAACGAATTTATCATTGCAATTCTGCAATCTGGATTTTAAAATTGCACCTTTTTCAAATTAAAGGGAGGAAAATTATAAAACACTCGTATAATTGATACCAAAACTAATAGAAAAGAATTACAACATATACGGACAAGGAAATACTCAAGAATCAATGAACTAAACATAAAAATGAAGAATTAGGATGGAATATTCTAGTCATTAGTTTAACATCATAAAAGGCTAATTAAGTATTATTAGGCTAATCGTCCCAGCAATTAAGTATCTATACGCTAATCGTCCCAAATAAATTTGAAGTTAGTATATGCATACACCTGTCACAGTATTGCACAATGAAGCGTAAACCATACATGAGGTTACTTTAGTTCATGCAGTCATAAGGCCAAGTTTAATCCACTAGGTCTAGTTAGCAAGCACCAACGGGAAAGAATTTAAGTTTCCAGGTACTGTTAATTTATCTCTGAGACAAAGGAAATAATTTTCTAAATATATATATCTGAAAATATTAATAAACCACTTGTGCTAAAAACTGTAATATTCCCTACACTAAATGCCTCACGCATATTTAGAAAGTATACAGGCAAATGCATAACCAAAAACTAGGACTTACAAATGTGCACAACGCACAGAAAAATAACATTGTGTATTGCCAAAACGATGAGACCACGGATCAGACACAAAACACACCAAGACTCAGCGGACATAGATATGAACTTGGGTTTGCATCAATAATCAATCTTAGGTCAGGCTTGTGTAGGATGAAAGATTGCAAAGATAAAGCACTATACAAGAAATTGAAAAGGAATGAAACTGAAAATTGGTGGGTAAAGAAAAGAATGCATAGTCAACTTCATAGGGATGTTGAAGATAAGACAGACAGAGACAAAAGATGGCTGTGGATGACTAAAAGCAATTTCAAACAGGAAACGGAGGCTCTAATCTGTGCTGCCCAAGGGCAAGCACAAAGAACAAACTACATAAAATACAGAATAGACAACACAGCAGCAAGTGATAAGCGCAGAATCTGTGGACAAATGGTGAAACCGTATGGCTTTTTACCAGCCAATGTACGCCACTAGCCCAGAAGGAATATAAGAGACACTACGACAATATAGTTAGGCTTGTACATTGGACACTTTGCAACAAGTATGGACTTGACAGAGCAAAAAATTGGTACCACCACAAACCTGAAGGCATTGTCGAAAATAGAAATGCAAAGATCCTATGGGGTTTTATGATTCAGTGCGACCATGAGATAGAGAATAGGAAGCCGGACAGTTTTAATTGAGAAAGAAAACAAACTATGCTGGATCATAGATATAGCATGCCCAGCTGAAAACAAGGTATGTGACAAGGAAGAAAGAAAAGGTGAGAGATATGACAGGTTAGCTTGGGAAGTTAATCAGTTGTGATTGATGAAAAAGGTGACAATAGTACCAACAGGGAACAAAAATCTCCAGAAGTATGTGGAACAAATAGGGGCTGCAATAGGGGCGGAGCACTAGCAGAAAGCACCACTGCTTGGAACCGCTCGAATACTCCGGAAGGTGCTCGAAAAATAAGAGGTATTACCTTAGTTCTCTGGTAATGAACAGCGGACACTGTAGTACATCTCCAGCGTTAGAAGCTGTGCAAAGGCAATAATAACAACAACAACAATAATAAGCATCAAAGCGACAACAATAAAAATAAAATTCCTTATCATTATTACTACTATTATTGGGGTCGTTATTGGTGAGCTGACAGTATTGTTAGCACGCCGAACCAAATATTTTGCATTCCATCATTCCATCAGTCTTTACATTTCGAGTTCTAATTCAACCGTGGTCGATTTTGTCTCTGTCGATAAAAGTAGTACCAGTTGAATATTGGGGTCAATGTAATCAAGTAACCTCACCCCTAAAATTGGTGACCTTGTGCCAAAATTTAAAACCTAAAAGAAGCTTAAGTGACATATTATCCTCCTTTGCGTTCTGTGTTGAAATTGAGCTGAGGCCGAACTTGCGTTTCATCTTTTTGGGGTTGTGCACTTGTAGCGATGTAAGTGGTTATCCCCCTTTTAACAGATTTCAGGCCTTGTATCTATAATAGAAAATATATTATTATTATTATTATTATTATTATTATTATTATTATATTATTATTATATTATTATTATTATTATTATATTATTATTATTATTATATGTTTGATTTCTGCTTTGTATTTGAACAAGTTGACTCCAAGTCTCACCCAGAGACCTCAAGAGGCAACAAGTTAGAAGTTCAAGTTGTTATGCCTAGGGTGTCAAATATTTGGTCTTGCAAATGGGATTGTTCTAGAGAATGTTTAAGCGTACGTAAGAAAATTATAAGTTTGTTTTAAATTTTGAGATTACATAGACAGTATTTTACGTAGGATATGGGCAGTTCCCATGAGCACTATCTTTTGAATTTCTGCCAATTTGGGGTTTCCTGATATCTGAGCTAGGTAGGAATCAGTCCCTTTTGCTATCATTCCTAGAGCACCTATGACAACAGGTAACGTTTTAGTCTTGGGGTTCCACATTTTGCTAAGTTATATTTCAAGATCTTTATATTGCTTAGATTTTGGTATGTCTTCACAAATGAATTTATGCCGATTGGGACAGTCATATCATTGAGGAGGCATGATTTTCGTCTGAACTCTTTCAAAATAATGTCAGGCCTATTCACATCTATCTTTCTGTCAGTTTGAGTAGTTATATTCCAGAAGCGTTCGGCTGCTATGTTAAACACTTCTGTTTCCGAATTTAAACCAGAAAACACTCACTAACTACTGTTGGGTAAAGTCTTTTTCAGCATTGGCATCATTAGCTCTCTTTGCGTATTTGCCATTGTGATTTTTTTTTTATCAATAAGAATATCTAAGGCAGCAGTTTTAGCAAGGGTTTTCGTACGCTTGTTTCCAGTACCTCAAATTTTGGGATATGTTGCACTTGGTATTCATTTAGATATTCCTTTGCCTATTTTGTTAGTGAGTGTGATGCTTTCTTCTTTTCATGCTTTAAGGCAAGTTTTAACATCCAATCATCAGAGTCTTTCAGGCATGTGTTTAGGCCATCTTGATTACATACATGACGTGTTGGACTACTACCGTTCTTTAACATGTTGGCCTGATTGCTCCTTGTAGGTAGACATTGATCTTGGGCTGCTATGATAAAGCCTTCTGTTTCTGATTTTAAACCAGAAGATACTACCCATTGATGGTTAACGGCTTTTTCAACACCGGCAATATTAGCTCTGAATAAGGTTTGTTTAAGGATGTTGAAAAAAACACTCATTTCATATTATTCCAAAGGCTCCGATGATAAAATGTATAACCCTTGTTCTTTGAAGCCTTACTTTTGAGACCTCGAATTCGATGTTCTTATAATAAATTAACTTTCCATACATTTTGACTGAAGTGTTACAGTCTGCTGAGATTGGCATATCTATGAGCTAACATAATTTGTCGTTGTGATTTATTTTCCACATGATATGGTCTATTGGATTCTAAATATTAATTTTATAATTGTAATTTTGGGCTGTGTTTAGAATTTTAATTATTCATACAGATAATAACAATTTTGCTTCGTAATACATATAACCGCCCACCTCGTCTTCTCTCCTATGCCAATTCGTTAGTAGTATAGTTTAATATAAGTATTGTTACAATATTACGTAAATTTAAAAAGGCTGAAGGTTTTTCCCGAGCTCTAGGACCATAAGGCCAATTTACCGGTTTCTACGGGTTATATATGTACATTCCACTGCACGGGATGCTGATCTGTCGCGGAATTACTGCCACACTCAAACCACTGAGCCACGCACCTCAGCATTATGAATACTAGCAACCTATTATGTTCTGTACTAGGACGTTGAATTTAAGATTCTTAAGCGAATGTACCATCTAGTCGCAGACGAAAGGCAAAACCTCAGTGGTCTAAATGGCAGAAAATCCGATGAAATTAAATACAACCAAATTACTTTTGCCCCTTTGAAAAGATTGAGTATGACAATTGAAAATAGACCTTCATTAGAGACTGATAAAAAAAACTGACTTTGTTCCAATATGTTCCCATGGAAAATCTTGATACATAAAAATTGTTCTAAATCATTTACAATAATTTCAGCCGTGATTTAACTCTTACAATACCTACAGGCTCAATAAATTTTAATCGTTACTCCCAATTAAGTCACAAATTCATAAAAAGACTGCAACACATCTAATACAGAACATATGAAATTAATTAATTATTGACATTAGAAGGATATTTAATTTGCTTTCTGATATGACTTTAGGCAGTGAAGAAAGCTTCTATAATAAAGCGCCAGAATGCAGTGAATTCTACGACAAGAATATTTCGTCCTAACCCCCGCTCTCAACAGTGCATACTGAGATGCGCTAACGTTCTGCCTGTTCTATGTCGTTTACAGGGAATGCTAATTTCAGCATTCCGCAAAGGTTCTGATTTCACAAATGATGAACAGGTATCTATTAATCAAACATATCTTAAGCTTTTAAAATAAGAATTGCTTTGAACTAAGTTACTGATGAATTCATAATATAAAGGATCACACAGCTTAAAAACATTTAAAATTATATTGAGATGCATCTCAATGCATAAATACTAACGGGTATCACTAAATAGGAATGAAAAATTTATTTAAAAAAAGGTGAATTTACAGATGACGTTTGAAGAGTAAAAGTTTTGAGAGAAGAAAATAATAAACTAACGGAAATATAAGATGTGATTTATATACAGCAGAAAGAAGTCTCATTCCTCAAGGCTCTATAGTGCAAGAAAGTTTTTAGACATCATTCATCAATTTCAAAGGTAATTAGTGAAGACTGGAATTTACAACAAAAACCGAAATGAATAGCTTTTACTCCCTCTTCTCATTTACATTCCTTCACTCTTCACAGTTGTCCCTCTTCTTGACAACACTGCGTACTCCATATGCAACGTTTTGTTATTGTGTGCATGTATTATTTATAAATTTTTCTAATAATTAAAGGGAAACAACTCTTATATTTAAATGTTACGATTTACGCACCTTATCTTCACTCGCGAACGCAATTATAACCTATTATAACGTGCAATTCAAAAATCCAATAGATGGCTGTCAATATGGATTATTTGAATAATATTGAATTAATTACTTGGATATGTTACTTAAAATTCGAATGCATTTTCTATCAGAGGTCGTAAAATTTACATACACGTAGTCCTTCACCGTGAAAAGAAGGACACGGGAACAAAATAAACTTCTTAAAATATGGCTGCACCAGTGACCCATTTTTCCCAATTCGTACAACGATTTCTCGCTGCATAAACACGGCTAATAAGATATGCTGAAATGAAACTAAAATTTAAATGAAACGACACATGTATAACACTGCAATATAAATCAACAAATAATGCCTGATAACAGTAGGATACGATATATGTACAGAAGATGTATGTATGGGATGGCATAGATGTTTCTGTTGCATTTCAACTTCAACTGTAGAGTTGAAACATTAGCTTTACCTATACTGCTTTTCTCTAAATCATTCTAGTTATGCAAGTAAATACAAATATCAATAAAACTTAAAATACATTTCATGTTGTGAAAGGTAGTTAGGAGGCCTTTGCGATACAACTTTAAACAAATGATAAGACATTTTGTCATGCTCTTCTTACAAAACATGTCAAAGATATTCCTAAAGTGGTCACTCATTAGGCGTCAAATACGGCATAGTCCTTCTGCTCACAAAGAAAATGTATAAACAGTCTTGTCTTAATCCAAACAAGAACATAGCTGTAATGACCAGACTTAATCTTTTTGAGCCTTAATCATTTTAGATTAGAGACTTGAATTTTATTTCAGGTTCACCTGTGTTGTGTTTAATTTGTTATAGTAAATCAATATTTTGTAAAATCAATGCTTCTTGTCAAGATACTCTTGTAGTATAATCAGTATGTATCATTCATTCCTGGTGAAATATTGCCGTCCATCTTCTTGCTACTGAAGTATAAAAAACATAACCCATTTATAGATTCACAAGATATGTGGTGTGACGCTTACGTAGAAAATTAAGTGAAAAAATGTGCCATTGAAACATTTTGCATGGGCCTTAATGGTTCGAATAAAGAATAACAATTTTACCGATGAATTGACATTACGATACAGTTTACCATAACGCGAAAAATAATCAATTAAATTAAATAGAATTTATGGAAAATCATGTTCATTTATTGTCTGTAGAAAATTATCGTCAAAGCCTATTTTTAAGAAGTTATGGCACATTGATATTTCTGATATCTAACAGTAATATTTTAAATTGAATCTATTATATTTCATGCTGATCATGCATAGATTAACATACACATCAAACTTTCGTATATCAAATTTATAAAATATAATGTGAATAAAAAATGTAGCACTTTGCTTTGCAGATGAACCTATTTAATACTATAAATAATAAATTTCAACATTTAAGAATGAGTCAGTTTGGATTTGGTGACACAAATATCTGTACACAAAACATTACTAGAATGCTAAATCTTCTCTCTAGATCTGTCCCTCATCACACCTTAGCATTTCCAAAATAGTTCACATCCTATTATGTACGTCTAGATACAATTTGAATAAGTTAGATTTTGACCACAGTTCTCCATAGTGAGATCTGACGAAGAGCTAAAAATGAACCACAAGTCGAGTGTCAGATGATAGGAAAATGATTTCCGTTTCCAACTCTCTACACCAATGAAACGAATTGTCTCGTTCAGTTATAGAAAAATGGTTCGCTTTGATTCTTTCTCTTTCACTCCCTCCCCCGCCCTCTGTCACTCTCTCTTTCTCTCTCTCTCTCTCTCTCTCTCGCTCTCTCTCGACGAGCGTTTAAATATCTATTGTTTCTAACTGCAAGCAAAAATTTAATAGTCCGTAATGGATCTGTTGTAAAAATAAGTTGTATATTTTCCCTACCAAACTATATTTAGTAGTGTTCTACAGAACAATTGAAATCGAAGTATTCTTGATATGATAATCCAATTAACTTCTTTATTACCATCAATTCCATTATTGGAAATAAAACTCGACTGAAAGTATTCTCAGGAAAGCCTTTGAAGAATGATCTGGTAATGCAATTATGAAATATGCTAAGCTTCATACTTAATATAGAAAGAAAATATATTCCAGTATACAAATAGTATTTTCCTTCTTTTAGAATTAATAATGTAAAGTTTTCAATTTCTGAAATAAAAACAAACAAATGGGTTTTCAAACATCTTTGCATATTTGATTTTATAAAAATGTTGCCATTACAGTTACGTCAACGATTGGTATTTCAATCTAAACACAACTGCGGCTTATTTCGATTATGAAATAAATAATATTTTCAATTATATTTAATTCAGAATGGAATAACTTTTCTATGCTTGATGACAAAATCAACATTGACGTTAATAACTTTCGTATTTCTTATCTTGTGATAAGCATCTTTTAAACTTAGACTTATCCAAATAAGTATTTGTATTTGATTCGTAAAATGTTAGAAGAAACGTAAATGGGGAAAACGAAATAAATATGATACGAAATGATATCAAATTTTAGACTGAACACATTTGTTTCAATATGATATAATGCCGAGAACATTTATTCGCTGTTAGCGTTTGTTTTATACATGTTTGATTATTGCTACGATATGATCACACATATTACTAGAACTTTTTAAGATAAATCTGTAATTTTAGAACATTTGTAAACATGATTATTAATATTCTTTATCATTACAATGATAAAATGCAAAAGTAGACTTACAATAAATTTATCAGACAACAACGTCCTCAATGATAATTATAATAATTATAATAATAGTTATTTTTGTATGGTTGAATCTGGTATGCTACATACATGCGTATTTGATAAATTACATCTCAGTGATGTATTTGATATTTTAAAGATATAAATTGTGTTTTAAAATAATACTTTCAGATTACACATTATGTGCAATTTACTCTTAGGTTCTCTTCACTAGTTATATAAATTATTATTTATCAAGCAGATCATTATTTTATGCCAAAATATTCCATGATCGTTTCTAGTTGAACTTTTAAAAGTTATTTTACAGTTTATGATACGTTAACTGTTTTTGAACAGGAAATTATATTACCGTGACCAAATAATAGTGTCTTATACAGAAAAGGAATTATTATTGTTTTTGTGATTCCCTTCGGTCATGAATGACCATGGGATTGCATCTAGAAAGTTACCCTCCGAGGCAATGATTGGGCAGGGTTGTTTACGGAAGACCAGCAGCCGCCCACGCTTACCAGTCTCCCCCCTCCATGCCACCGATGTTATCCAAGGGAAAGGCAAAAGCCGATACGTCGCAGCACATTTATTAACGTGCAAGTGGCTGAGCACTCCACAGACACCTGTACCCTTAACGTAATTCTCGGGGAGATTTAGCTGGCCCTTTGAAATACAGATACAACAGAAATAGGAAGAAATAGTGAGAGAAAGGTTTGGTGAAAGAGTACAGCCGGGTTCACCCCCACCTGCCGGAGCCTCGTGGAGCTTTAGATGTTTTTGCTCAATAAACACTCACAATGCTCGGCTTGAGAATCGAAACCGCGATCCTACGACCGCGATTCCGCTGCAGTAACCAGTGGGCCATTTCGCCTCCACACAGAAAAAGGAATAATTGCACTAAATTAAGCATTTCCCAATGATAAGGCTTTAAACATTTTGACGTTTAGTAATGCCGAAAGTATATATACAGGTATTCGATATTTGGTAATTTCACACAACAAAAATTAATAAAGGTTTCAGCATTTTCATTTTTATTACTTGCTTCAATCATTTAACTAAGACCATGCTGGGACACATATTACCAATCCCGATAATTATTTAAAATCTGATACTTAATCTGTCCAATCCCTTTTTGCCGAAACACAAGGTTGCAGGGAATGTAAACCAGAGTACACCAGTTGTCAATACATGAGATACAAATACAAACATACCCATCTATACAAATATACACTCGCGCACACGCACATAAACACACAAATGCACATATTTCCTGACACTCCTATACAAGTTGATGGGAAAAGCCTAGATTATATATATATATATGTTTATATATCATATATATAAAACAAGCTTCTGAGTTATTTAACTCTAGTAAATTAACTGTCCAGGGACTATAGCAGAAAGCACTCTTTCCATTGTGATACACCTTGGGACAGCAGCCGTAACTACAGGGTTAAGGAGTGAAGTTCTTAATCATAGAATAATCCGTTTTGAAAATATATTTTATATACATTAAACGATACCAATATTTTTCTTGCTTTTTATCGATGGATCCCACTATACCCTCCTTAATTACTGGTATTAGAATACCTCAGAAACCTTGGGTGTGTATGGAGGAAAAACATATGATGCAAGATTTATAATTTTGTCGTAGATATGTTAATAATCTAACTTAGAAATTAAGTTTGTATTTGTATCCCTGGACGCTCGTGGTGTAATAAATAAAATGGATTCATAAATATTATATAAACTTTGCAACATTGATTTTAAAAGGAACCTCATTAACGTACGGGTTCCCGTAATAGGTCACAACCAAATACACTCAAATCATAAGCAATTTTGATTAATTTGAGATATGACTTAGTTTTAGCTATATTATAAACCGGAAATCCTTTCGTCAAAATTCTGCAGAATTAGTACTAACTCGAGGTTAAAAAATACCACAGACAGATGATTAATTAATTCTTAAAGGTACAATTTTATAAAACAATAGCCATAAATTTAAAGACGAACATCAAAACCTCACACAAGAAATGGCTATAGATGACGTTATCTCCTCTGTAATATTAAACGACTTTGATTTATGATTCACAGAATCTTGAGACAAATTTTAAAACTGTTGAACTTTTAACTAAGAAAATTCTGTAACTTGGGCGATATAAGAGATTTTAATTCCAGCACTTAATAATTCAAACATTTCTTGAAAATCCTGTTATAAAAAAAGGGAGAGAAACAGCGTAAATACCATACATAACATAAAATTTGGCTACGGGTCTTTCATGCATTTATACAAAATTTGCGTGACACACCTATTGAAGGTATTTGATTTACGTGTATTATTATGCGTCAGCCTTGTCAGTAGAATACGATACAAAGTGGCGACTTCAATGCGTGTACTATTCAAATATCATTAAGATATACGGCTGTACGTTTATTATTATTTGAGAACTAACTATATCAACTTAAATATTAAGTATCTCATAGTACGAGTTATTGTGTGTTATATATATGCTACGAACATTTCTGATTTGTGTTATGTATAAATGTGAACTATACTTTTGGGTACGTGCATGATTGTATATGAGCGAATTTATGTGTTTGGGTGTATATATAAATATGAGAGGACTTAACACCAGTGGATTAACTTTTAATGCAAAACGCTCATAAATGAAACTGGTTTATAGTTAGAGATCCTTTCATGTAATAGTTCAAAAGATACATAATGCACTCAAGTATTTGTTCTGTTATCTTATATTTATACGTATGTACACACAAGCCCACATACACATACATAGATACAAGTGAATATATATATATATATATTCACTTGTATCTATCTATCTATCTATATATATATATATATATATATATATATATATATATATATATATACATACAGATAGAGAGAGAGAGAGAGAGAGAGATAGATAGATAGATAGATAGATAGATAGATAGATAGATAGATAGATAGATAGACAGATAGATAGATAGATAGAATAGATAGATACACACACATACGAGGTGTTGGTGTAGAGAAGTTCCTGGGTTAAGTTAACAGAAAATACAGACCGATCAGTTAATTATGATTTTTTCAACATTTTCCTTTTACGCGTTCAAACACTTATTGTAGCGGTCCTTCAGCTTTTCTAAGCTCTATAAAAGAACAGTTGCACCTCCAACCAAGTCTTCCGCGATACCCTTAAAACCAGGAACATCGTATATATATATATAATATATATATATATATATATATATATATATATACTGTTCCACGTCTACTAATTTTCACTGACAAATCAACCCCAATATATGCTGGAAGATGTTAAGATATTTGCCCATCCTGCTGCAAAAACTACTGATTCTGGGCCCATGCAGTTGTGCTGTGAAGTCCATATGTTAAACAATCTCTAATTTCTGACATAAAATCTAGAGAATTGCCCAACTATTTACTTTAATGAATAACTCTTTTGAAAGTGTTTTTTTAATCTTGGAGTGAGTGTCACTGATGTTAATAATCTTTTTTTCTTATCCTGCCTTGGAATTAAATTTTATGATCATTTCTAAGAAATTTAAAGACCAATCTAATATACAGAAGCAATTGATACGCATTCTAAAAAAAAATTGAACAGTAAAAGATTAATAAGTTTTCTCAGATCAACTTTTTTTATTAGTAATTCCTAGTTTAAGACTTTTCATTTCACTTGGGGTAAATAACATATGCCAAACTGAAGGTTTGGCGTATATTATTTTAAATGTGATATTCGGCCCAGTATCTGCAAGGGAATGTAAGATTTGATTAGTGCATCTGGAATTTAATTATTTAAAAATAGTTGCAAAACTACGAAAATATAGTAAGAATCAAGATACACACACACACACGCATATATACATAGTTGACCAAAAGTCAAAAAACAGTAAATCAAAATTCCATAAATATTAAATATTCAATTTTATTTATTCATTCCAATTATGAATGTTTAATAATTGAATGCTATGAGTTAAAATCACCGTTTTTTCTTTCAATATTTGTCCATTTATAAGCGAAGTCTCATTCATTGTTAAACGTAAATTTGGAACTAAATGGTTTTGATTTAATGTCAGGTGACTTTTGGTCAACCTGTATACAGTTATTCATGTCCAGACATACATATGCACATATACACACACATGCGCACATATATATTACTCTTTTACTCTTTACCCATTTACTTGTTTCAGTCATTTGACTGCTGCGATGCTGAAGCACCGCCTTTAGTCGAGGAAATCGACCCCAGGAATTATTCTTTGGAAGCCTAGTACTTATTCTATCGGTCTCTTTTGCCGAGCCGCTAAGTTATGGGGACGTAAACACACCAGCATCGGTTGTCAAGCGATGTTGGTGGGGACAAACACAGACACTCACTCACACACACACACACACACACACA
>NC_042997.1:124247224-124257224 GCF_006345805.1 Octopus sinensis | reverse complement strand
CTGGTTATTTTAAAATAATCCCATGATAGACGCTTCTTATGTAATGGTTCTTAGTGTAGTTACATTTGACGTTTACGCTACGGACACATACACACATGTATGTGTATATATATGTATATGTATATATATATATATATATATATATATATATATATATATATATATATATATATATATATATATATATATATATATATGTATGTATGTATGTATATATGTATGTATATATATATGAGTGGCTGTGTGGCACCTTGAGCAAGTGTCTTCTACTACAGCCCCGGGCCGACCAAAGCCTTGTGAGTGTATTTGGTAGACGGAAACAAGTAAAAGAGAGAGTAATATATATATTTTTTTTTTTTCACATGCATATTCATATATAGAGACACATATACATTCATACGTGTATAGATACAATTTCCTTCACATCTAGTTATCAATGATTTTGTATAACATGCAATACAGTTACATTTCGACTAGCTTTCAATTTCATGAGAAAATATGGCACGTAAAAGGCCATCTATGAAATGTTGTAAAACCATCCAAAAGGAAACATCACATGGAAATGGCATAAACAAATGATTTAACTCTTTTCGTAAAAGACCCTCGGATACTGATGGAACGTATTAACCTGGTTGCTAAATAGGAATATGAGGTTCTGATTTTATTTCATAACCTTCTACATTCACAACCCTTAATTATCTTTCAAACTTCACTTTACTACAGCAAACACGTTTGAGAAAGTTATCAGTACGAAATGTGTTATCGACAGTCTTCCATATTTTGTGTTTTAGATATAATGACAGTGACTTAAATGTTGATTTCCCCTGCGTTATTGGAATTAGATTTTACCAATAATGACAGTATACTTACCAATCACTGATATTTCCTAACCCAATAAATTAGCGTTTCTTCGAGTTATAATTTCTTCTTTCGTCATTTGTATTCTCTCAACGGGTTTGTATACATTTCAGTGACTCGTAATGAAAAGCGCATTCTAGTGAGAATATTTAGCAGTTTCTTTCCATTTTCTTTAATTTAAAATCTATATTTTAGAATTATTACTGGTTTCATATTTATATTTCTTATTGGGATAGAGAATTGGGAACGTTTATAAGATAGTGAAAATGTTAGTTTAAAATTACTTATTAATCAATGCAGATATATATTAAATTTTAGCAGTTATAATATAAATCTGAATTTCTAATTTGAATTTCTAATCGCGTAGAAAAGAATATATATATATATATATATCACAATAATGGGAATACTTTTAGCAAAATATTGAATCAAAATTATTTATAAATTATATTATAACGTTTCTCTTTAATACAGATTTTTCAAGATTTTCTATGTAAAAAGTTAACTTCTTAAAGATCATTCGGTGACAAGGGCAAACAGCACAAAGCATTTTATCCTTTGCACTAAAAGTGCTGCTATTGATTGCCTTAAGATTACAACTAAAAATGCTTGTTATTCTTCCCCTTCCTGTTGCACTTCCTCCCCGCCTATCCTCCTCTTCCTCCTCCTTCTCCTCCTTCTCGTCCTCCTCCTACTACTTCGCGATAGGAGTGTTTGAAAGGAAGGATTAAAATATAAAAGAAGCGGCATGTATTTGCAATGGGTACATGACTGTAATTTGAGTGCAGGTAGGAATTTTTTCTATGAAGTCTCAATGGGGACAATGACGACTTTCATTTTGCCTGGAATTGAAAAAAATGTGTCTATTCATTGTAGGATATAATTTTTTCCATGTTCTGTTTCTCCAACCCAATTGTTTTCGATGCGTCATGACACATATTACACCTCTCAGATCGATCAAGGCAATGACTTTCTCGAGATGTTAAAATAAGCTGGAGGGATTATAATGATCGTTTCAACGTCTTATACCTAAGGACGCATCTTTCTTTACCGCAGAATCCCTCTACTTGTTGGTCACACAAAAATTAATTTCCGGATTGTGCTCACTCTGCATTGTCTGCCTGTACTGAATTCTCAAAAACAAGCTTCGAAACCTGATGATGTTGATGATGATAATACTGATAGTAGTAGTAGTAGTAGTAGTAGTAATAAATAATAATAACAATAATTTTAGGGGTACAAGTCGATTACATCGACCACACTCCTTCAGTGTCAGTTATTGACCCTAGGACGTAAGGACGAATGAAATGCCGTATACGATTCTGGTAGCTCCGCGTTTTAAGAATGACGATGATTATGATGATGAAGTTAAGAATAACAAAAATCCCTTCTACCTTAAGTACAAGGCTGAAATTTTTTTGAGGGGTGGGCTGCTTGATTACATCGAACCCTATGCGTAACTGGTACTTTTCTTATCGATCCCGAAGGATCAAAGGCTAAGTCGACCTCGGTGGAATTTGAACTCAGAACGTAAAGACGAATGAAATGCAGCTAAATAATTTGCCACATACGACCCTTAGTGGCTGACGTTATGTGCATCTGTGATCACGAGAAGTAGTAGTGGGGGAGAATCATAGCCATCTGTTGAGTGGAATACTTTGGGGGTTGGATAATTCACCTCTGGAAACATGGCTGTTTTGTTCCACATCCTTATTCAAGGACGTTTTCAGAGGGAAAGGCTACTCGACCTGAAAAAAATTCCAACTGGGCCACCAACTGTAAGGTCATGCGCTGTTTATCTTGATATGAGATTACCATGTCGCGCACATATGATTATGATGCACGTGCCAGGTGTACATTTAACAGAGGGGTAGTCATGATGTGTATACTGGGTTTCGTATATTTTACGTCAGCTTCACTTTGATAGCACGTAATGCTCTCTCAATAATGATGATGATGATGATGATGATGATGATGATGATGATGATGATGATGATGATGATGATGATAATAATAATAATAATAATAATAATAATAATAATAATAATAATAATAATAATAACAAATAATAATAATAATGTAGAAACAGAAGCACGATATGAGCTGGAAATATAACTAACACAATTCAATATGAAATGAATCGTGTTCATAAATGTTTAAAACGGGAGCAAAAATAATTGAATGAATGGGTTTGGATAATAAACATAATCTGAATTTGTTGAGGTAACGATGCGTAAATATTACAACATGCATTTCAGGAAAAGTATCCTCTCTTAAATTGATTCTCATTCGAATGGCTGGGCTCATATATTTTCTGTATTAAATATATTCAAGATTAACAGAGAACGAAGGATCAGTGAAAACTATGCTGAAATGCCACAATCATATGACACACCAGCAATATATCCACTACACGAAGAAATGGAGAAATATATAATTGGAATGAAACTAGTAAATGTATAGAAAATGAACCGACATCAAGATTCATATAATCATATAAAGAACACACAGGGAATACGCATATCAGCTCACTGCAGGTATAATTAGAGAACCCACCACAATCAATAAAAGTATCATAACAGAATTCAACACAGGAAATCCCATAAAATGCTATAAAAGTAAGAACCCAAAGAGAGACAATCACACATGAAATACGCATGAGCTCTCAGAATATAGATGCCAGAAACAAACGATTACAGCAAACAAAAGACACCCAGCAAAATGAACTTTCTTTCATAGTCTGTCTCACAGCACCGCTCATTCAGATAGTTCGAAAAGTGGCCATTATTAAAAAATCAGTGTCGATTATATATTATATTCACAATCCATTCTGGTTTACCTGCGTTCTCTCGTTGCCAAATTTCATAGAATTGATTTTACTAGAAAGGTGTTGATCAACCACTCTTCTCCTAGAAAGAAATTCCATGTCTGCATTACAATCTAGCTATTATCTCCAATTTGAGTCAAAATGCGTGAATGCTGTCCTCTCTTCCGCTGGCCTCTATTTTTTAAAATCCTTTCGCTTTTCAGTGGAAATTCATTCCAAATTCATTTTAGTAGAAATTCATTCCAAACTACAACGTAGTTTAAATTTATTTGAATTTTGAACAAGAGATTTAATAATGCTACCAAGATACAATTCTACATATCTAAGTAATATATCTATTATGATTATGTATATATACTTTTACCCCTTTTAATATTAGAGGTTATTTAGGGTTGAATTATCTGTTAGGGTCATGTTTTTCCCAAATGATATGAATGACATATTTAAAAGGCTAAATGATTGTTGGTAGTATACATTACATTCACAGCGTTTATGTCTAACCTATTATCATGTATTTGAAGGATTCCTGCATGTAGAACTCTTTGAAAGTTATTATTAGCTTCTGGTTCTTCGGGTCAAATGCTAAGTTTATAGGAATGTAATTTACGTTTAATTTAAGCTTCTTTAAAAATAGTTGACAACGCAATAAAAATGGTTCACATAACAGTTTGTAAATTTGTTTAACCTTTGCTTACACGACTTTATAATCAAAAGAAGTTGAAGTGATTCAAACAGTTTATCTTTCAATGTGCCGAGTGCGCTGTACAATACTCCATTGTCGGGCTCAATTTCAGTTACTAAAACATTCCCTGCACGTATCAGTATTAAAATATTGTTGGAAACATGTTGAGCTGACAGAATCGTTAGCACGCCGGACAAAATATTTAGCGGCATTTATTCCTACTTTACGTTTTGAGTTCAAATACCGCCGAAACCGACTTTGCCTATCATCCTTTCGGGCACAGTGAAATAAGTACCATTTGAGCACCGGGGTCGATGTAACTGACCAACTACCACCTTAGAAATTGCTAGCCTATATATGCACGAAAAAAGAACCAAGTATAAACTTGAAACTAACCAAAGAATTACGATTACGCTAAGAATCATAAAGCAGCAGAAAAGAAATATTAAACAAAAGAGATAAAAATAGAAAGAAAAGTATGTTTGTAGCCGATATTATGAAAGACTTGACAGATAGAAAATATGTCCGAGTGAAAGGCAATTGTTGCTTAAATTTCTTGGTTTAAAATAGAATAGGAGGCTATGATTTTAGCAGTACACAGAATCCCCGGAGAGCTAAAAAACTTACAAAAGTAAAATTATGAAATGTATTCCCAGAAATGCAGACGATTCAGTAAGTATCTAAGCACATTTGATATTGCTCAGTTCTGCCAACTCTGAACATAGTAACAAACGAGATTAAGTCAGTATAAACGTGTACTGTGAAATGCTTTGGGAGACGTGAGAATGAATAGTGGATGGCATGAATATGTACCAAACAAGACACACGACTATCGCTTGACCACAATCATCCGCGTCATGGCATTCATACTGACAAGAAGTGCAATGCAAAGTATCAATACGTAAATATCAACGATAGAAAGAATTTGCCTGAACTCTGATAGACATTTAAATAATTTGGGAATTACATATTGCGTAAATGCCTATGTTGTTTGTTCCTTCTCGAGCCATACCTGGCTCATAAAGGCTGGTTTCCGGTTTCTTGGCGTATAGGTTCCCCACCTGGACGGGTCGCCGGTCCAATGCAGGTGAGCTGCGAGATGCAGGAGGAAAGAGTGAGAGAAAGTTGTGGCGAAGAAGTCAGCAGAAGTTCGCCATTACCTTCTGCCGGAGCTGCATGGAGCTTAGGTGTTTCGCTTATAAATACACACATCGCTCGGTCTGAGATTCGAACTCGCGATCCCACGACAGCGAGTCCGCTGCTCTAACCACTAGGCCATGTGCCTCCACAGATGTCTATGTACAAACGATCAAAACACAAGCATCTTAAAGGTGATATTATTATGAATTCAGGATATTCAAATAGAAAGAGTTCGAATAAAATGTTTGTAAATATATTTGTATATAATGAAGCCATTAAAACTGAAGATTCTTTTCTATCTCAAAATAGCAGGGCTGGTCGGTGAAATATTCCGAAGTACTTTACCTTTAAGCTAAACTGACCGAACAACAAATACTTTTACGCATTCAGGATATATAAATCTACCTTTATAAGACGTTATCTTACGTTAAATTCAAATTACGGAGGAAGTAAATAAACAAAGTTTGCTTTAGAACCGTTGCAATGTATTGAAAGATAAGGAAATAATTTTATTCTCAAACGCAGGCTAATGCTAATAATATAGCACGGACAGGATAAACTATCCATATTTTGCAGAAAAATGTGTCTAATTTCTACGCATGGGTTCATTACTGGGACCTGCTAATCAATATAACGAGTCAATCAGCAAATTCATTGAAGATAAGGAAACCTTTGTCTGCCTTTATCTCCCACATCAATTCAAATTTGATGAGGCTGTAGTTGAAGATGTGATTGTTTGCCCTTAATACTTACAATATTATCCACCTTACCATCGTTTTGATTGTAACCACAACAAAGGAAAAAAGCCTGCATTACTTGGTCGGGGAATCAACACGGAAGTCCTCATGATGGACGTGAGCGGCAGCTTAATCTGCCGTAATTGGAAAAATAGCTGTTGAAGATATCTCTACAATGTAGCAATGTTGTGACGACGAACGATTTTGCGAATAGTTCCAAAACTTATGATAATTTCTTTCATGTCTATTTTATCTGAACCGTCAATTTACAAAAATTAAATATTTTCCCAAGTTTTCGTAGTCTCTGGTGATTTAAAATAGGCTAAAAACTTGATTTTAATTATTTGATTTTCATCGATGCGTACGAACTCCACAAGTCTGCCGTATCTTGTTCGCTCACATCATCATCGACAACGACCATAATGTACAGTATTTGTCATTGACTTTGAGAAGCTATGTCTGTTACGACCGTTTAGATTTTACTGGTATTTGTTGTTGGAAAGCGCTAAGTGCACTTTCTTCCAAAACGTTTATGATGAACGATGTTTCAACTCTTAGCATCTTGTAGCTTAGTCCTTGAGCGATCAACTAGTACTTATTATACAATGGGGTTTCTAAATTTTAGAAACGTTGTATATAAAGGAAATTCGCTATAATATTTTCACAACTAAAATTACTACATTGAAAGAGATTTAATTAGTCGATAGGCATTTTTTTCTCTTTTAATTAGTATTAGCTAAATAACTTCATTTCAGGTTTAAACTTTTTATTGATTTACATTCTTAAGTTGTATAGGAAATAATTTTAATTACACTCCATTTGAAATTATTTTTTATTGCTAATATAACAATGCTTTTAGAAAAATATAGCTATGATTGGTATCTTTAGATATGTAATGTTATCAATGTATGATATTTAACTGCATGGCATTATGGTGGCATGTGACTAAAATCTTATGTTTGAAAATGGAAAGTATTTCGTAAATAGAGTGAAGGTCATCAGTATACCTGTATATGTAAGTGCATATATACATACATATATACATATTTACACACACACACACACACACCACACACACACACACACACACACACACACACACACATATATATATAAATATATATATAAGTCATTGGGTTAAGCGATAGCAAAGAACAAATTTTGTTACCTAGTCACTTTGAGCCTGACGGTAGAAATTTGGTTTCGACCTCATATGATGAAAGTTCAGTAACTCGAATGATGCATAAACTTAGTAAACTTACATAAACACTCTTTCTGCTAGTCTCTCTCTGTCTCTCATAATATAAACATACATATAGATACACATTCACTCACCAGAAGACTTATATACATACACACACAAACTATGTGTATATATACATACATACATACATACATACATACATACATACATACATATGTATATATGTATATATATATATATATATATATATATATTATATATATATATATATATATATATATATATATATATATATGTATATATATATATATATCCAGACATGCTCACTGGCATGCTTTCATCGTGTGAAACTAATAGTAGCTCAACAAAAATAAAATACTCTCACCAGACAGAGTTCTTTTTTTGTTGATCTTACCATCTTACTGCATAGCCAATGCAGCAGTAGAACACCCCTCACAAAAACACACGCACATATATATGTATGGTATGTATGAATGTATATATGTGTGTGTGAGTGTATGTATAAATGTATGTATTGCGTTGACATCTATTAATTTAATGTCACTCAAGAAAACTGAAATATTTAAGAATATGTATGTTTATATAATTGATAGTGCACATGTATATGTACGCATTACACACAAGAAAACAAATTCATATACAAGCACACACAAATTCATATACATCAAACACACAACTGTACACTCACGCACGCACACACACACACACACATACACACACACACACACACATATATGCACAGTCGAACAAACAAACACATATACGACTTCGCGTGCACTGACACACGCAGAGAAATAGTATCTGCATTCAAACCTAATGTAGTCAGCATTAAAAATATTCCATTGAAATCTCTATTATTTTCCGATGACGTCCGAGTCACTTTAGTCTAGTTAAAACGGATTATAATAATGTACGTCGCCATGTATTTTTCAAAAACCTCATATTCTGAGAATAAGAACATAAAACTTGAATAACGAACATAAACACTAGCCAGTTAAATGCTATTATTAAATAAAGAGTGGTCGAAAAAGGAACCAACTTTATTTAATAAATATACAATGGATACGATAGTAACGTAAATAGTAAATAAAAATAATATACTGTAACGAAAACAAAGTGCTTTTAGTACGTTTGTTAAATATGACGTCTTGGTAGCACTACATATACTTAAATATAAACACATATAATTTTATATATATATATATATATATATATATATATATATATATATATAAATATATGTATATATATATATGTATGTATGTATATATGTATATATGTATGTATATATATATACACACACACACACACACACACACACACACATATATATATATATTATATATATATATATATAATATATATATATATATATATACATATATATATATATATATGTGTGTGCACAGGTTAGACCGTCGAGCTTACGATCGTGAGCTCGTGTGTTCGATTCTCGGACCGGGCCACGTGTTTTGTTCTTGAGCAAGACACTTTATTTCATGTTGGTCCAGTTCACTCAGCTGTAGAAATGAGTTGTAATGTCACTGGTGCCAAACTGTATTGGCCCCTTTTCCTTTGCTTGGAAAACATTGGTGGCATGTAGAGGGGAAGGTGGTATGTATGATGGGCGACTGCTGCTCTTTTATAAACAACCTTGACCACACCTCTGCCTCGGAGGATAACTTTGTAGGTGCAATCCCATCATCATTCATGACCGAAGGGGCCCGCCCTACACACACACACACACACACACACACACACACACATATGTATATATACATCTATATATACATATGTATCTATTGCTTTATTTTTTTGGGTGGGGGTGTTCAACGTCTCTCAGTGCGCTTGGGTTCCTCTTCTCTAACGTTTCTGGTGAGGTAGTGAGTTGGAAGGGACTGCTCCTGTTTGTGCCGCCAACTTCAATGTGGATTCACGTGGTATCTGAGATAAACGATTTCTGCTCAGCTTATTCTCATATCTCCGAGACTGATTAGCAGAATGTTGAATAATGGTGGACCCTTGGATCACAAGCTGTTACGTTAGTGGATACTTATTTTCGGCGGAGAGGAGTATATAGATATCATTCAATTATATTATATCATATAATATTATATGTATGTATGCATGTATGTGTGTATGTATGCATGAATGTATATACAATCACAATTCGAATCTACCCCATGCAACTAAGTTTCGTAGGCTCGTCTTAGAAACCTAGCAGTGAGCCGATATGTATCTAAGTTAGTTCTGCAAAATGTGTTCAGCGCTTTTTTCTTCTGTTTCTTCACTTACTCGCATATATATATATAAGCCTGCCGGCAACACTTTTCTCTGCAAAATAGGGGTATCTTATCCTGTTCAGGCAATATTAGCATTATGCAGCGTTTGAGAATTTAAGATCACCTCTTTAACTTTCTAAGACATCTCAACGCTTCTAAAGCAAACTTCGTTTGTTTGTGTACGTTTATCGTAATTTGAATTTATATATATATATATATATATATATATATATATATATATATGTCTCT
>NC_042997.1:124212224-124242224 GCF_006345805.1 Octopus sinensis | reverse complement strand
ATTTGCCCAAATAACCGAGAGGAAGTGACGTGATTTTCTGTGTTTCATTCATACCGAACTTCAAACAAGAAATTCTGATTATTTAGCCACATTCCATTTTGTGGAATTCAAACGACGTTGCATTGATATTTTCCTGTGGTTGTTCTATCTCCAAAATTCTTAGAATGGCAACACCAAGGGTTATTAAACAGAATTATAGGTCACAATGATGGCAGCAGTGTTGAAAGGATTCGAATCTCACTAATATTTTCGATCATAAAAGATGAAAACCTCAACATAACAAATAACCTATAAAGCTGAATTGCAAGCGCAGACATCTTAAATAGTAGAAACATGAAAGCTGATAAATATAAAGGAAACGTGAAATAAAATGAAGAGTATCACCAAAAGCAAGTTACCAATCTTTGGAAGCTTTGCCAGAAATGAGGATTTGAAATTAGAGACATATGGTATGATATCGCGTCGAAAGTGTACTGGAGTCGGAGAAACGTGAGATTTTGTGGGAATTTCATATTCAGAAGGACAAGAAGCTAGAAAATAATAGACCAGACAAAACAATGATAGAGGATGAAAAGCGAGGCTGCTTACTAATTGATCCATCATGTCTGTTTGATTCTATGATCGTAAAGAAAGAATACGAAACAATAAAGTCTACAATGTTTTAGAATTGAAAACTGTAAAGATTGTGCTAAGATAGGTGGTGCATTGGGAACTGTAAGCAATGATATAGACAATTGATTGAAGTGTTGGAGTAATATATCTTGTAGAGCTTCTATAGACGTTTTTCCTCTCAGTGACAGGAAAGATCATCAGGCGGGTTCTAAGCACTAGATAGACTATTGAAAGCTAGTGGAAATCCGAGGTTACAGGTAGTAACCCGCAACTCACATAAATCCTATCAGGAATAAGACCGAATCTGAATCAAATCAACAACAACAACAACAGCAACTCATATGCGCAGCTCAGGAATAAGCATTAAGGACTAACTATACGAAGTACAGAACTACCGGTAGCGAAAAATGCAGAGTGTGTGAAGAGAGGGGTAAAACGGTATAGGACATCGTCAACGAATGCCCGAAATTGGCACAACGCGAATATAAAAGACGCCATGACAATGTAACAAGAACAATACATTGGAATTTCTGTGGAAATTACGACCTACAAACAGCAAAGACGTGATATGTACTAAACTTCAGTAGGATTCAGCGAAAATGAGAATTGACAAATCCTGTGGCATACAATGATCCAGTATGATCATACGACGAGGCATCGGAAACCGTTGTGCTGAGTAAAAAACATAAGAGCATGTATGTTAATCGACATAGCATGCGCCAGTGATTACAGGATTAATGTAAAAAAAAGAAGGAAAAAACAACTATGACGATTTGAAGTGGAAAATACGAAGGTTGTGGTCAATGAAGACAGTAGATGTGATACTAATAGTAATTGGTGCATTTAGAAGTATTAGCATTCAGCTATCAGCATAGGTTGCGGAAATATGTGAAAGAAATTGGAATTGACATGAGTGCAGAACTAGCTCCAAAACTGCTCGATTGGAGGCAACTATGATTTTGAGGTTGTTGCTTGGGTGTTGAGTGTCTACCCCGATAAATTAACAGTACGAAAGATTATAATTTGCGGTATGAGACTGTGAGACATCTGACAATAGGTTGCTGTCGGCTCTCAAAAAATCACCCAGAGCAAGTAATACCAAGAGCTCTGAGAAATATAATAATAATGCTACTACTACTACTACTACTACTACTACTACTACTACTACTACTACTACTACTGCTGCTGCTGCTGCTGCTGCTGCTGCTGCTACTACTACTACTACTACTACTAATAATAATAATAATAAGTCTAATAAGAATAATATTAATGATATTTATTTATTTATTGGCCGCATGGGGCTAAACATAGAAGGGACAAACAAGGACAGGCAAAGGGATTAATTCGATTACATCGACCCCAGTGCGCAACTGGTAGCTATTCAATCGACCCCGACAGGATGAAAGGCAAAGTTGATGGTAAAGGATGACTTCTAGGGATGATCGAGGAACCTCACTGTCACAGATTTCTCTGAACACTAATATCAAATGCCCTCTCCAATTCCTAATCGTCGACTCACAGGTCTATACTTGGCAACTTTCACCTACCTTTAAATAAACTCAGAAGAAACAAAGAATCACATTTTTGAATGCCCAGTATAAGCCACTAAATAGTATATCTACAGAACTGAACAAAGTTGAGGTTCGTATACAGTGGAGTTATGCCTGCATTATGAAATGATGAAATGATAAAACCACCATTCAGTACATATTATAATTTCTTTCTCATAGAGATACATTAATCGGCAAGATATGGTTCTCAAACACTCTAATATGATTAATGCTACACAATCGAAATATTAGCTTAAATGCGCGATAAAATATCTCTAATATTAATGGTATGGAAAGATCTGGAAATAGAGATAACCAATTTGGGGGTAATGAAAACAGAAATTATATGTCTTGCAAATGACTAATTTAGTTACTGGTAAATACCTGGATCATAGGGAACATAGAAATAAGCAAAACATCTGCAAATCAAAGTGTCACAGAAACTTGCACAGCATAACGAAAATAACAGCACGAAATAATGTGCATACACAGGAAAAAATACAAAGCACTGCAGAAATTCCACTGTTATACTAAGAATCAAAATGCTAATAATAATAATAATAATAATAATAATAATAATAATAATAATAATAATAATAATAATAATAATAATAACAACAACAATAACAACAACAACAACAATAACAACTTGTACAAATGTAAAGCAAAATTCAAACATATAATAATAATAATAATAATAATAATAATAATAATAATAATAATAAATGCCCTGATGCAGTACCAGGCAGTGGCTCTCATGGCTTCTGATCTTAACTGATTGGAAGTGTTATCATGTACATTGTTTTGTCTTGGTATAAAAGACGGGCTACAGCAAATATTCTGCTCAATATCACAGATTTGCTTGTCAGTTGCTTGACCTTAACCAGTTGAGCATGTCCCTTAGTGGTTGACGATATGTGCATCTCTGATCACGAGCAGAAGTAGTGGGGGAGCATCATAGCCATGTGTTGAGAGGGATTCTTTGGGGTTTGAATAATTCACCTCTGGAAACATGGGTGGTTCTTTCAATATCCTTAAACAACCCTTATTCAGGGACCTTTTGAGCGGGATGGGCTACTCAACCTGAAGAAAATTCTAACTGGGCCCCACCTGCAAGGTCATGTGCTGTTTATCTTGACATGAGATCACCATATCGCGCACATATGGTTGTGATGCATGTGCCTGGTGTACCCTTATCAGACGGGTAGTCATGATGGGTATATTGGGCTTCGTATATTTTACCCCAGTGTCACTTTGATGGCATGCACTGCTCTCTCACTCAATAATAATAATAATAATAAAAAAATAATAATAATGATAATAGTGCCCCGATGCAGTACCAGGCAGTGTCTTTAACTGACTGGAAGTCTTATCATGTACATTGTTTTGTCTTGGTATATATAAAAAAAGAGTTCTGCTACAGCCATCTTTCTGTTCAATACCACAGATTTGCTTGTCAGTTGCTTGACCTTAAGCAGTTGAGCATTTCCGTAAGTGGCTGACGATAATTGCATCTCTGATAACGAGTAGAAGTAGTGGGGAATCATCATCACTTTATTTTTGATATGCCCAGCTCAGAAATGTTTGAGACACTTGCTCTTGCACTTATGTGTCATGCTAGCCTCCCATTGTAGGACCCAACGGTAGCCACCCATCGTGCGTGGAATGAACCGGCTTAGATACCTCGTTTCCATCTCAGATATGTCCTGGTGGAACCTCTCACTATGCTCATCATTAACAGCACCTAGATTGCTGGAAAAGAATCGAGATGAGAATGCAAGAAGTGCATTTTAAGGGACATTCGTTATCCCATTCTTTCATACGCTGTTAGCATGTTGTTTATTAGATCAGCTAGTTTTCAGATCCATGATTTCCAATGAAGTTCTGTACAACTAATATGAATGAATCTAATGCTGTCAACTCATCTAGATTCAGTTTACCTTTGAATTTACTATCAGGTACCAATTCTCTTATTTCGGTTCCAATGGAAATGCTAGCTTTCAGTTTTTCATCACTTTCCTCTGGACAAAATTTTACTTATACGTACTGGAAGCCACATACATCGTGTGTCATTGCTTTTACAAAGTTTGTTCTAAGGTCGGGTTTGATGTGAAGAGGTGGAAGGAAGATCTTTTGCGGGTGTACTAGTGGCGTATGGTGCACATTATAGCTACCAACTGTGTTCTCATCTCTTTTAGGTCAGTCTTTGACAGAGTAACGATTGCTGTCATCACAGTTGTTCCAAGCACACAGGAAGCTCATATATTTGATATATCCCAGATGCAGCCCTAGAAGGAGGGAAATCATCTTTAAATCACCACAAATATCCCACTTATGAACTGAGTAGTTAACTCCTTTCAGAATGAGTTCCATCGATTCATAGGTTTCTTCCATACCGACATCCTGACCCACAGGTGTGGAAAGTTTTTCCTTACTGTTATGTAACAACACAGCTTTGAGGTTAACCATACTTGAATCTATAAACAATCTCCATTCGGTAGCCACATGCACGTGTCCTACATTTTGCATGAGTGAATTAGAATCAGCACAGAAACAAGCATCATTTTCTTGCTTGAAAAAGACAGATAAGCCTTTATGACGAGAACAGAAAATGGAAATTTTGGTACCTTGCTCTAGGAGATTCCGTTGTTGTAATTTGGATCCCCAAACTTCTGCCCTCTCCTTTGACAATGCTCGGTCTCTTGCTAAATCTTTCAAATCTTCTTCATTAATCTACTCTGGCTCATTTTTCTTAGAATTAACTGCGTACTCTTCGTCGATAGGTGAGTCGGGAGGTTCATCGTGCGACGCGTCAAGATTTTAAAGTGAAGCATGTGAGAAGGGAAGTGGGACAGGATTTAGAGGCGACATACAATCTGCATACACAATTTGTGCTTTGGTCTTCTTTGAACTTTCTCATCCTTTGTTTTATTGCTGTTATTTCTTTAATTTTTAATTAAGACCGCTTTCATTTTAGCAAGTTTTATAATACGGCCTATATCTAGCCGAAAGTATAGTTATAATCTTGCACATGAACATAACTCAAATCCCTGACGTGCTAGAACAATTCTGAGTGCGAATTCGGAATCAGCATCCTCGATTTAGTCTAAAACATGCTTTTATCACAGTAGAAAAATATTTTTCCCCAGTGTAATATAATGTGTATGAAGTAAGAATTAAATAGTCAAGGATAGAAAGTAATAGATCATGGTTTTGTTCCACAAGGAAATCTCGGGGTTAAACAGCAATAACGTACATAGTCACATACATATGTTAGAAAAGACAAAGTTATACACCCATATTGCGAAACACAGTGGTTGTATTTCATGAGTACTGTTCATACAAGTGAACAATGTCAAATAATCATCAATCAACGAAACCAAACCGAAAACGCGAGGGGAAAAATATCTTGCCTTGACACTTGAAAATTAATTTGCAATGGTGAGCAGACTGTTCGGTTATGAAAGTAGCGATTAAGTTATTGTAATGTATTTATTCATTACTTATTAATTAGGAACATCTTGAGGCACGTTTTTATCCTCAGGTTGAAGTAAATTAACTAATGGTGAAAAATATAATTAGAAATTTGATATCATTGGATAAATAAATGACCAGAGGGGGTAATTTTAAGTCGTAAACGATATACTCATTTGCAATACTTGTTAATCAACTTTTAGCTGAGTTATTTCCCTTAAGCTGACTGAAGCAAATAATCACATGTGCTTTAAATATGTGCAAATTTTTGTACATATGTGTATTTTGATTATTTCAATTAGTTCCTGGTTTAACATTCAGTAGTCATTATTATTCGGAAAAACGAATTATTTGAAAAATAAACTAATCAATTTGAAAGAAGAGTACAAGTTAAATTTGTGCATGATATAACTTAGATAACTTAGATATGTTTCCACCAAAGACTGGTCCAGGCCATGTTTAACTTAATAGCACCACCTAATAGAATTAGCTAAATCCTTTTCAAGACCAGTTTTGTGGTTTCATGGAACATTTGAGTAGGGAGTTCTTGTTGAGTGAGGTGTATACCGGTATAGGTGGATTATCTGGTATTCCTTGAAGAAATTTGTTCAGATTCCGTTTAAAGGTGATGAGATCCTTTGTTGATGGGATCATTTATTGATAGGATCCTTTATACTCATACTTTATATGTGATTCTGATATATTCAATTGGTAGCAAAATTTGGCGAGTAAATGGCATACATTTTTAAGAGAGTAAAAAGCATACATTTTGAAAAATAGAAGCAATGAATTAGCTTTTTTAGCAGGGAGCTGAAGAAGGATGAAATATGAATATATAGTCTTAGTAAGCGTACATTAATCGATTCAGCTATTTGATGGAATAACGTTCCGATTATCAGCAGTTTTATTTTTTTCGAAGTAACAACATTTGTAGGTGGTCTCTGATCTGAAATATATTAAACATATGTTTTTAGCTTTCATGAATGCATTCATTATGTCAGGTACATACTCTCTTGTCCATTCTATACGCGATAACTGAAGTGCTATTGTTGCAGGAACTAGAAAAGTTTGAGTCATCCTTTTGAGCTGGGAATGGAAAACGGTTTTGTCAGAGAATGTCGATGACAAAATTACTTTAGTCCTCCAAGGATATGAGTGATCACTGGCACATTAGAACGGGAATGCGAGGCAATAGCAAGACAAAAATAAATCTAAACATGTAGGTAGGCTTCAAGCCATTTTTAGCTCTCGGATGCTGGTTCGATCAGGACTTGCAAATAGACTGGAATCAGAATTGGTAACAAGTAATCAGAGTAAGCTAATCTCGCACGGTTTTGGTCTTTGAAGAAGATAACCTCCAAAATATCATGCTGAAGTGGCGAATGCCTACATTACCTCCTTTATAAATTGCCACCTGACCTTCGTGTATATTCCCATTTCTTGTTAAAGTAGATTGAAGCGTCAGTTTAAACGCTTATATGGAACGGACACGTTCCACCTGTGTTGGGGTCTATGTATTGCCAGACTTCGTGTTCTCTGATGCTCTTACTTCAGAGACTCCTGTACATCAGAGACTCCACTGAGCAGATGTAGTACTCATGTGTAAGGCACACATTTCTGCAGCATATCTTGCTGAATGACCTGCAGTCCTAGGCCAAGAATATACCAAGATTTAAGATCAGTATGATCATGATGGCGATGAGTGATGAGGATCATCATCATCGTCATCATTACCACAACCGCCACCACCAATAAAAGTTATTGTTATTATCTGCAGTCACAAACAATTGTATTAATAAAATTAATTTAGATGTAATTCATTAGGGTTTAACCAATCAGAATGCGGTTGATTCCTTGAATCATATTTGTAAAATTAAGCACGCTACTCATCTTCATTTCTCTTTACAATCTTCTCTCTTCCAGTTCCTTATAGAGCTTAATGTCTATATAACTATTTTTCGTATTTTCTGATACCGCCTCAGTACATTGCTTATAATTCTGAAGTTAACTTTTCTACACATATATATGAATAGATAAGTAGTAGTGTATGTGTACGTGTATACATACATATATACATACGTACACATACGCACAAACACACATATAGATATGACGTATTTTATAGATACTTTCTTCATTTTATTACCTCAATATATTTATGATTATATGTACGCCATGAATTTTTTATTCGACAGAATCTGTCTGACTAGTGTTTTTAGTTTTTGAAGTTGTTTCTTTGTCATTTTACAATGTACTGTCTTTGTTTACGTGTTGGTTAAAATGTACCCGTATTACACTACAAAATTGCGATATTGTTGACGTCTCAGACAACTAGAAAAGACTTCTGGGGTTTGTAGTCTGTCACTGCTTATTTGATTTGTCTATGGCATGAATCAAGTCTTAACAGCCATAACAGACTTAGATGTAAATTGGTTCTGTATGGTAAAATTGAACAAAGTGTTAAAGCTACAAATTGATATGTGAATTGTTGACTTTTATTGTTGTTTTATAACTTTGCTCTGATCCAGCTCACTTATGAACAAACGCATTACAAAATAACTGGTGTCTTTTCAATTTTAGAGAATCTAGGAATGTATTGAACCATACATCTTTCAAATATTATGAAATAAGTTAATATGTGACTGGCTGCAATTCAAGCCGGTCAACCATGGCATGTGGAAACTCTCAAATGCACGTGTTGGGTATTTTAAGTAGCTGTGTAGGAAAAATTTGCTTTCACTCTTTAGTGTTCTATCCTTAAGTGAGAAGCCAGGGGAATTACAACCGTGTTTCGTGGTCTGCTACCACAACAGCTCCTTTACAGGATCTAGTTAGCTCAAGGTATCATCAGGAGGAACCACATCCGGTTTCGGCCCTACTCCTCTACCGTTTTGACGTGGCGGGCCCCTTCCTTTCGGAGGTGTCTTCAGCTCTGGTGTTGGGTGCATGTCTTCTTTTTTCTTCTTTCTTCTGTTCCCTGGCCTCTTCGATGGATCGTCAGCGAGTGTCAGCCGATGGCTGACTGACTTGTCAAACCGTAATAGCTCAGCCGATATGCTAGATATATGTGCCGAATCTCCATAAATTCATAACCCATGATCTTAACTTAATTACACAAGATAACATAGTCTGAGGTTCATTGTGACGAGATGAGCTTGTCGTGGCATTCATTATACATCTACGAGATGAGAATTCAGTAGGGAACACATTAACGAGTAGATCCACTGATAAGGAATGCAAAGCGAATATACTGTGTAAAATAATAATGCCTCAACGCATTACCTGTAAATTTATATTCTCAAGGATATCACCGCATTATATACTACTTTGGATATTTCAATCTATAATTTTTCAATTATATTAATACAAGTGAATACATACATGTACATACATCCATATATATATATATATATATATATATATATATATATGTGTGTGTGTGTGTGTGTGTGTGTGTGTGTGTGTGTGTGTGTGTGTGTGTGTATATGTATGTATATGAGCAAAACACGTTATTATTATTGTGATTTATTGAATAATAAATTTTTATTAAATTACTTGTAAAATGCAGAAGCAACAATTAGGAAGGGGAAAAAAAGGCTTTTAGATGGCTAAATAATACATTAATTTTCAATATGTTTCATGTTATCCAAAATAATTATTTTCGTTGTCAAACCGACACGTCATTAATGAATCTTGAAAACAAAATATAGCAAATTGAAAAGTGAATAAAATCTTATATTTTTCACATTTCGAAACTGTATTGAAATTAGCTGTAAATATAGTGAATAATTTCCTCATGCGCACACAGGAACGTTTTCCAGGAATTTTATGACATTTACTGAACACCTACTGGATGTTTGTTGGTTATATTAGAACGTATTTTCATTGGAAAATGACAATTTAATTCGTGAGTGAGCAATAAATACACATCGAATCAACAATGACGTTAAAGAATAATTCATATGGAATATAGGAAGGCAAAATCATAAATAAAACTACAAATGAATGGCAAGAAGTTAAAATGAATTAATAAAAGACAAGAAAATACTATTAAATTTATTGAAGTGATATTGTATTAAATATCACATAATAAATATAAATATGGCATGCAGGTTAGATAAATATTCAGTCACTGTGGCAGTGGCAGAATAATATACTGCATATAGATTGAAACTAATCGAACGTACTTAAAGGGGCAGGGTGTAAGAAAGTTGTGATAAATGAGAATAATAAATGAGTAATATATATAAATATAGGCATGGATGTATGCATGTATGACTTACCTTCTTTCTTGATATGTATATGAGAAAAACAGATACAACTGATATAACGTAAAATGATAAGGGAACTTCGGGCCGTGTATTGACAAAAATAAGAAACGGCATATTACATATATATAATCTATTCCGCCATATCTCTCAAGGATCTCAATTCAAGCAAGCCAGTAACGTGTCGATAATACATAATAACCTATCTCCGTTGGAAGTTATACACACATGCAAGCACATGTATTTTTATATATATACACACACACACCCATATATATATATATATATATATATATATATTATATATCTGTATATCTATATCTATATCTATCTATCTATCTATCTATCTATTTATCTCTCTCTCTCTCTCTCTCTCTCTCTCTCTCTCTCTCTCTATATATATATATATATTATATATATATATATATAATATATATATATATACATATATATATATATACATATATATATATATATGTATACTTATATAAGTATCTAAATTTTAATCATTCGCTTTGCCATAGAGAGATTAATAACCTAGTGTAGAACTCAATATACGTATTGTCGAGAACACAATGTTATATGAGCATAGAGAGGCGACAGAAACAAAGAGATGACTCCGGAAAAAACAAATGTGGGGTAATGAACTTCATTAGCTTACACCTGTTTTGACTATAAGACGTTGTGGACTCTTGGTTGCGTACCAGGATAATATCCTATAGCTTCATCAGAGCCCTAAATATGAAGTGCACATTATTTGTGAAAAATACATTATCAGAACATACAGGCGATATGAATGAGAAAGTTTATGCTGATAGCTATGGAAAGTTCTCAGTGGAACGTATATGACATTTATGCTCTAGCTACTTGGAATAAATTTAAGTAAAATCTAGGCAAGTGATGTAAATCAGAATTATCTTTAGCGTGTACTTGACCATCTGTATCACATCAGGTTTGAACTGTTCCACAATCTTAAAATTATCTTCTCTTTTTATTTGGTGTGGTCCAGTGTGCATGCATCTGATACTTTTTCTATCACTAGAAACAGGGATTGTTTCAATGAAGCAAGAAATTATATCGTATGGTATATATATATATATATATAATATATATATATATATATATATATATAAACACACACAAACACATGCAGATACAGATACGCAGACACACAGACACCCGAACGCACCCAGGCACACACATACACTCACACACGCGCTCACACATACATGCGCTCACACACACACGCGCTCACACACACACGCCCTCACACACACACGCATATGTATAGAGATGGAAAGGTTTGTAGATATGTCGATATGCCAGCATGGGATAATAAAAAACGAAAGATTTGATATTGAGGAAGTGCCTGTTGTAAAACTTTCACTCCTGTTTCTCTATCAAGCATTGTTTTATCTATTTAATTTTGCTATGACGCATTTTTCCTGATCCGAATCCCATCTCCATTTCTCTGCTAAATTTATTATTGTTTGCGTTAGTGCTTCTTGCCATTTATTCTCTTCCTCATTCGGACTTAGATGATCCATATATGAAAGATTCTTGTTTGTCTTACCTAGCATAAAATTAGCGTCTGAATCCAGTTCAGTTAAGGATGTCTGTTAAAGATTTTAGCATTAGCCAAAAAGGACTGAATGCTCGTATAGTTCCTTGGAATATTTCTCTTTTAATGGAAATGGATTTAATATTGCCAATAAACTTTTTCACCTGTATCTGTGAAAAGCTCTGCTATTTGCTCATAACATGTATGCATAATGTAAATTTTTATTGTTATTGTTATCTTACACATATATAATATTTCAAATACCCATATATGGAAAATACTTGTAAAGGTTTTCTGATAATCAATTAATGGAAAATAAAGACATATAAAAAGTATGGAGGAATGTTCATTCTGTTAGAACACATCCCTTTTCAAGCTATACCTATAAGAAGGATTTTAAATCTATAAATATAACTTATCAAATTTACAATCGTTTTAGGAGGCTCACGTGGTTTAATTAAATACGCAGAGTCCTTCTTTTACCAACATACAACTTGAGATACTAGAGGGGCAGACTTATATGATTTTCCAAAGTAGTTAGGACTATAATGTGCCGAGAACCGACACCGTTTCCGTTTGACGATGCTGCTATTACTGTAAGCTGGTACTGTTTTCTCTTCTCAAAGCATTTACACTAAGTCACATTAGAAAAAAGAATGTAAATAACTAAGCAAAAGAAAAAATAGAATATATAATTAACAAGGACAAACAATGTGGCACTGTAGCACCGAAGTAATGCATTATTGTCTGTTCACCAGAATATGATAAAATACCGTGGCGAATCAACCGCCATCAGAAAGTTAAAATATACAAAGTTGTCATAAATAACTATTGAACTCGAAGATAAAAGTAATATAGTATACATCTTTTCCTGTTCTTTCTGTTTCTTTAGCAAGGACATTAAAATCGATGCTCTCTAGTTCTTTTCGTCTGTAAGCATGTTTCTTTCTATTTAGCAACCAACAAATGAATGCAATTCCTTTTTATTTCATGATTCTTTCACAATAGTTAATGCCTTTGTACGATTTCGAACAAAGTCTAAAATGAAACGAAATGAAATGAAGAAATTCTTTTATAGGCGTTCATTCTCATAGAAATTTATTCATTGTAACATTTCTGCAAAAGAAGTGATAACTTTATATTATATAAGGGGAATTTTTCTTTTCCTTTTACATAACGGTGTTTTGAATTGTTAATAGATTGCTATAGAATCAAACCATGTGTGAAAATAATACTTCTCTGCAGTTACAGTACGAATGTTTCAATGTTTCTTTCGGCAAATGAATTTCTTTGACAATTAGGTTGTGACCATTTTAAGATTCAACAGGAGGCATTCTACTGAAAATATAAACTTCGGTGTCTGTAGCTAAAACTGAGTGACATCTAAGGGGGTTTAGTTGTATACTACAGCAGACGACGACAACAAAACATTTGTTAACAATGATGATGAGGATGATGCTGACAACGGCGATGATGATGATGTTAATGATGACGACAACGACGACGACGATGATGATGTTATTAATAATAGAAATTTCTTTATTAGCCACAGTGGCAAGAAAAGATGCATGCAGATATGAAATGATGTTAACTAGGAAGGTCCCCCACCCCAAAAAGCTATTGTTGAAGAGACAGATAAGTTATATAAAGGCGTAGGGAGACCCGTAAGGTGTTATACAAAAGATAAGTGGAGAGAGTAAAGTTTCAAGGCACAAACATTGCCACGTTAATAAATAATTAGGACAATATGACGCACAATAATTAAAATACGATGTAATTAAAAGAAACAAACATAAAAGATTAGTAAGTAGGACGAGTTTATTGTCCCCTATAGTAGTGCCAGCTTGCAAGTATTTCTATCGTTTCGAATCACGAACTGAAGAGAAATTCGTTTTTTTGTCCTCCCAAATAAGCTAAGTAGGTAATAATAAAAAGGTATAAATTAAAAGAGAAGGCAACAACAGATATGGTGCGCGGTAACGAAAATCTAAGATAGAAAACAAAGCATAATGTTTCATCTTAGATATTATGTCATGTTTAAAGGAAAGCAAGAAAAATCCCTACATGGCCAAATCTGAAGAAGCCGAACATGGTGGGGGAAAGAAGAAAAAAAACATTCCATATTGGCTATGAAGTGCTGTATTTTAAACTATGAAAGCCTCCTCTGTAGAAACCATTAAAGTGCATGAAATGAAGCCGAATTGCTTAATGTGTGGAGTTGGTTCTGAAATAATTTATAGCATTGACTCTGGCTATTCCGTCTTAGTCAAGCTAGAATAAATCGGAGCAGGGACATTTAGCTACTAGAAGTTACAACAGCTTTATGAATTAGTAATAAATATTATGGGTTGTATACAAAAGAAAACGTCTCTGACAAAGACAAAGCGACAGCACTCTAGAATATCCCAATGCATACAGACATTGAGATCAAGAAAAATAGCCAAATATTTTCCGCAAGTACTAAAAAGAATAAAAGTGGTTCCTAACTTAAGTATCATTTTTAGATGATGATAACGGAGCACTCAAATTACCTAAATATAAAGATCTGAACAGGAAATTGATATATATACATAGAAACTTATATACGTAAATGACGGCTGGATCTCGATTTCGAGTAAATCGTTCGCTTGAGTATTCTCTTAAACAAGAGCAGCGCAGTGTTAATAACAGGGACCTTCACTATTTTGTACCGGTATGGCAATGATGTGCGCCTCTTGCATGAATAAGTGCTACAGTGTTCATTTGGTGAATCTTCATATGTCGTTTCAATCTGTTTCAAAAGCACACATTTTCCCACACTCTCTTAAAGCAAAGAAGTCGTAGAATAGATACTTATACACACACAAACACACACACACACACACACACACACCACACATACACACACACACACACATACATGCACACACACATACATGCACACACACAAACACACGAACACACAGATATGTAAATATACGTGCATGTGTCTGTGTGCATATAGCATTTATTTAACGTTCAACGGTAATTATGAATTGGACAAATGCACATTTAATTTACTTAAATCTTATAAAACGAGAATTATTAACATATGCGGCAGGTCCTGTTTCACTATTTCAATTATATTTATGCATCTAGATACATTTCCAAATTCATATAACGATATTATTTAGTGTATATACATAAGGCTGTATTTCTGCAAGAGAGAGAGAGAGAGAGAGAGAGAGAGAGAGAGAGAGAGAGAGAGAGAGAGAGAGAGATTGTGTGTGTGTGTGTGTGTGTGTGTATGAAGGCGGCGAGCTGGCAGAAATGGTAGGAAGCCGAGCGAAATGCTTAACGCTATTTCGTCTGTCTTTACGTTCTGAGTTCAAATTCCACCGAGGTCAACTTTGCTTTTGATCCCTTCGGGGTCGATAAATGAAGTGCCAGTTGCGTAATGGGGTCGATCTAATCGAATGGCCCTCTCCCCGAAATTTTCGGGCCCTGTGCCTAGGGTAGAAAAGAACATGTGTGTGTGTGTGTGTGTGTTAGGTTAGTTGATACTTAGAACCAAAATAACACATCTTTATTTTTACTGTCAAAATCAATTTAATTATGTCCAGTTTCGGCCTTCCATATATGTTCTGTATATATATATATATATATATATATATCAAAAGAGGTGTGTTTATGTGTATGTTTAGCGCTGAATTGTTTACCTAAACCAGATATCATGACGAGCTGTTGAGCTACCTCTCTTTATTCTCCTTAATTAATGAGTGCACAAATGTATTGCATAATGTTGTGCACATATGTTAATGCAAACGTGCGCCTAATTTCTTCTAAACTAAAATTAACACAGCATGAAGAAGGTTGCGAAACGGGCGTAGTGCTATGTGTATCACGTGGTTAAATATATGGTCACCTCTCATAACACGGGATTTTTTGCCTGTATTTGCTTCTCAGGAAATAATTTCATTAATCGGATTTTCTGAAATTTCAATTTCATGGACACTCTACATTGCACTTTTTCTAATTTATTAACATGCGGAATGGTAGTCGAATGTGTAAAGAGCAACGTATATATATATATATATATATATATATATATATATATGAGCGTATGTATCTCTGTTTCTCTTTCTCTGTCTCTGTCTCTCTCCCTCTCTCTCTATGTATATATGTATGTATGCATATATATATATAAATATGTATGTATATACATATACATATATATATATATATATTATATATATATATATATATATATATATATATATATATGTATGTATAAATACACATATACATATATATATACATCTGTGTGTGTTAGTGTATGCGCGTGTGTGAGTTTGTGCATGTATTTAATTAAATATATCTTTACACATTGGTGATTTGTTACACTTCGGAAATATTACCGATAAATATATTGCCTCCTCGGCAAGCACGTAGCTAGAAGTAATTCATTATACATTTATATGACCGTGGCTCATTAAATGTTTGCACTGCAGATTGATGACTTTTTACTCTTGTACAATTCTATAGCATCTTTTTTATCAGTTTGAATCATGTTGACTCCTGAGCGAACGCCAGTAAGGCTTCTATGGAAATAGATAGCTTCTGGATTCGAAGATAAATGAAATAGTATACACATTTTTTTGTCTTATCCCGCTAGTTCTATTGCAAGTACACTGAAATTAATGTCGTCTAGTCCTCTACTTCTTAAACATGTTTCTTTTGATTTAAAAACTAACAAGTAAAACAAATTCTTTTTTGTTTCGTATTAATTTATCAATACTGACGAAATCTCATTCTCATATTATAACTTTGGCTTTCATTACATCTCTTCTTGAGTCCTTCAGGTTTTCGATGTTCCTCCGTATTCAGTACTACACTCTTGTTTCTTTGTATCAACGACGTAATTGCAGTTACGTTCAATCTAAAATTATAATATATACACAACCTTTATACTACTTCAGAAGCTCTAATCATATAAAAGCTTCCAACAACGTTTACATGAACAGCTGGCCTCCGTCAAAAACACCTGTGCTAAATAATTTATTATATCAAAGACACACAATAACAATATTGTATTTGTATTTGTAAGGAAAATCTCTGTAATCATTGTAATTTTATATACTCTAACAACCTTTTAAAAGAAGAGACACCGGCTGCGTATATTTCATATACTGAAGATTACTTAACAAAGATTATACCTCTTCCTCTGAGTCATAAATTACTCTATCCTCTAGCAGCTGCTTGTAAATTAAATACACCACCGGGTCCTACATTAGATTAATAATTACATATCTTGTTCAGAGCAGTTGCTATATACACAAACCTTCAAAAGGAAATCCCAAAACTATCATCGGATTTGAAAAGTTAATTTCTACAGTGGGAACTCTCTTCAATTTATACCTCTGGCGAGCGTGGAAACATATATTATTGGGAGAACATAAGATTCGAGAACCCTAGTAATCATCAATGTTTCTCTACTACCGCTGTTTACATCAGAGAAACAAATATATTTTCCGATATATACTTATTAGTATGTGGGTAAAACTGCATTTATGATAGGTGCAGTATATAATTACTTCGTTGGGTTTCATTTACCAGTTTAAAACTATTACGTTTCCATTGTGAGAAAGAAATATATACGTCTACAGCTAGATATCATGTATTCGTTTCAGTTACGCGTGTCAGAAATCACATTTTGTAAGCGTGGATTATATTTGATTATATCAGCACGATCTGTAACTAGTTCTTACTGACCACGTATAAATGAAACATTTGATATCAACCGGATCTTACCTCAGAGACAAAATATTTAATTCTCTAATTAATGATGTACAGTCTCCATAATCTCAGCAAACTCTAAGCGGGACCAATATAACGGAGAATAATTTAATCAGTTTAATTTATCCCTATCACGTAATGTGTATAGGATATAATTTAAATTTCACTTCTTGTGAATCTTAAAGAACTGGCTGGTACATTCAATATGTGGTGACGGTGACTACAAGAGTATGAAATGATTACAGCGAGATATCAGGTTCGAAATTTCTACTTTAAATCATTTCATAACATTTCTATATTACTTATGCGGGAATTGTATTAATCTACGGGAGTGACATTTACGACGGTCTATCCTAGGGGAATTAAAAACAAGATCTGGAGTACACCAATGGCCAATACGATATATATATATATATGATTTGTTGTTATTTAATCCTAGGCCACGTTTGATTCGACAGACGTAGATTTGAAAGCTTTCAAGCTAGGAATATGCCATCATTTTGGTTTGAGACACAGTGTATCTTAATCTACATTATTCTACGTGTGTTGCTATATTTTAAGTCTGTAGAGGCCGTGATTTGTTGGAATTTTATTGCTGTATCAAATGGGCGGAACAGTAACTTAGATGTTCCCCTCATTGGTAATATATTTAATTCTGTTGGATCTGCTAATAACGAAGTAGATGAGATCTGCGAAAATTGGGTTTCCTTTCCATGGATATGGACACAAGAATATTGTTGGTGAGAAAAGAAACTAAGAAATTTACTGATTGTCTGATATCATATACACTCGAAAATTATTAATGTTATTAGATCTCTCTATGGTAAAGCAGTGCTGATATAATATAGCACAGGGAATAGTTTTATATGTCCAGGAACTATCACTGAAACAATAAACTGTCAACCATTTCATTGACAGACAAATAAAGCAATGCCCTCGGAACTCACGCTTCCACATCGTATATACGTCTGTATAAAAAGTGATTAGTGCCAACATGCTTGCGTGCTTTGGAAGTTCACTTCAAAGACATCCAGTGTCCGGCTAGATTTAAATAATCCTCCAAGGAATGTCACTTCCCATGACCTCTTGCTAACCAAAGCCTTGTCAAAGAAATTGGACAGATGAAAATTGAAGAGAATCCCTGGGCCGTAACCCTTACCTTCTGCATATTTTACCATTACCTTCGATAAATTGTGATATCTTTAGCAGAGTCTTCTCATTTTCAAACTTTCCGTTCCGGTTTGCGGTTTAACGATAATAGGAAAATCATGTTTCCTGCTGCATATTAAAACTGATAATTTTTTAGAATTCATTTCAAGACTAGTAATGTTAGTGTACCAGCAAATATCTTGAGTCATATCATTTCTCACAGAACGAAACCAGAAAAGTATACACAACTAATACTTGATTTTTCAATTACGATCAGTTCCGACTCAATCGGCAATAATTCTAATTGGCCGATGAATTCGTATAGGTTATTTACTTATATAACTTTTCTCTCTAAACTTAAATTCCTTCGAAGTGCAGCTTCTTGTATGAATATATTGGGTCATCCCATAAATAATGCAGTTTTTTCAATTGCATGAACTAAAAGACGGAAACAATATGAATTCTGTAGAAAAGGCAGAGGAGTATCTTTCCTCAAGGACAAATTAATTTTGGAAGTGAGGTCTTGCAATTCTACCAGATAGATGGAAGAGAATAGTAGAAAATAGAGGATATATTTTAGATTTAAAAAGAAGTTTGTTTATCTTAACTTAGAAAAATGAAAGAAGTATAGATGACCCAATATATAATCTCAATCAAAACCTGTTTAGTAAATCCACTCAATCACCTGGTATAACATCATCTGCTTTTTAGTTACATTTAGAAGAATCCTCTTCTTGCAAACAAAGACGATATCTTTGCCATGTTTTAATGTCTAAGGACAAATTATCTCACTGTCTTTCAATTAGCTTCGGGATATCTGCAAATGGAGTCACGAAACCGGACACTCTCAGTATACAATTTCAAGACGGTCAGTGTACAGACCACACTGTCACCTACGAAATTTTATTGATTCGGCAGAATCCAGCTTTTCGTTTTGTTTCTATTATTCGACAATGTGCGAGCTTATCCCTAAAATAAGAAATCAATAATTAGAAACGGATTCTATATGAAATCAATGTAACATCCATTAATATAGTTGATGTATGTATGTATGTATCTAAATATGTATGTGTCTATATCTCTCTACACAAAAGCACACAACCATATATACACAAACACGTGCGTACGTACATCTATCCATCCATCCAACCCATCCATCCATATATATATATACATACAATATCCCTTATTGGCAATGCAGGAAGAGAACATAATATATGTATTTTTGGGAATACATATATCTATGTAGATAGCACTTTCTTACTGTAAACAATACTACATCGAATTGTATACAAGATATTTAATAGAAATTGCAGCTCTAAGACCTCTAAGCAAGGCGACAATTTATTAAAATTCAGATATTAATAGGGACAAGATAGATTATTTACTGCATCTATTCATAACGGCATGTGCGTCATTGAGACAAATCTCTCTATATATAGACGTACATACGCGAATATAATAACGAATAAGACACATACTTTTGTAATATATGTATATATATATATATTTCCAATTTTTGACGTAACGTTACTCTCTCTCTTCTTCAATATATGTATAAATGTACATACATACATACATATATATATATATATCTATATATATACATACAAAGATATGTGTGTGTATGCGTATTTCTATGTAATTGGTTGGCTTATGTAATAAGCCTGCACACAGGCGTTCTATTCGTCAGAATGTGTCACTATATTCATTAGATTACTCAATATAAGCGGCATTTCCATGCACAAAAAGACATTTTTGTGTAAGCAATATGTTAAATAAGGTTTCCTACCATCATATTGATATATATATATATATATGCATATATATATATATATATGTATATATATATATAATATATATATATATGAATGTATGTATATTATTCATATATATATATATATATATATATATATATATATACATACATACATACATACAAACATGCATATATATATATACAAACATATATATATACATACACACACACACACACACACACACACACACACACACATATATATATATATATTATATATATATATATATATAAATAAATATACATATATATATATACATACAAACATATCTATGTGTATTGTGTGCTTATGTTTAGTACACAATCTATAAACTACATTTGAATATATTTCTCTGAATATGAATACGAAATGTACATATTTTATTCATATAAAATATGAGCATATATCCTGCGGGTAGGTGACATTAATATTTTTCCGTTGTTGATAAGGAAGGAACTTGTACACAAAACATTTGCTGAAAGATACACTTTGCGTATGCACATCTCATATACCTGGAGCTGAATCTGTTCATATGTTACCGTGATCAATCCAAATAGCAGCTGCTCTTTACCTTATGCACCTTTTAATATTAACGCCTAAAGAAATTAAGTTGAAATTCTTACCGAATATTTTAATTATGTCTTCTTGTACCAGGATTTATGCTTACGACTACTGCCATCTGGACTTCGAAATTTATTGCTTAAAACTCTTATAAAACAGGATATGCAATAAATCTAGAGCGTATTATGACAGCTGATGTTTTATATTAAGTTTAACACTGTAATCTCAAGGCGTTTTATTATCTTATACCGACAGTTGCAATTGGTATTGAGTTATGTATTTAAATTTCCTAACAGAATTTACAATTAGATTCAATCTGGAGAAACGAATAAAGTTTAAAATGCGACCATATTAGCCTTATAAATAAAAGAATATTTACTTATAGCATGGAGCCATATAGAACAATATTAAATTTAGATATATTTATATGACCTACGAGAATCCTAGTCTAATTAAGCATTCCCCTCTCTTTGGGATCCTTACTTCTATATTTGCCAGAAATAATAAACGAATCGACATTCAGCTAAGAAAAAAAAAACACATTAAGAAAGAAAATCGTGGAAGACATTCTTTGCGATATATACTCGTCTTGAAAATGCAAGATAATCACAACTTGAAAGCGTATCATCTGATACATCCTTGACAAGAGCTGATCGTGTGCTGGAAATTAATATTGTGGTTCTTAAGTTCAGAATTTATTTGATCAATTCATTAGCTTTAAGCTAAAATAAGCTTACCAGCAGATGTTTTTCTTTCATATAATACACGTCACTAATTCTATTTAGCTATGGAGGGCACCTGTAAATCATTTAAAGTGTATCATGCTGATGTTGCATAGATACATACAGGCACACGCATACACACATGCATACGTGTGTATGGGGGTGCGCGCGCGTATATATATAAGTGTATTATTATTATTATTATTATTATTATTATTATTATTATTATTATTATTATTATTATTATTATTATTATTATTATCATTATTTTAGATAGTATTTGATTCAGCCCCTTGCAAATTAAAGCTTCGTAGGCTCATTACAGGATACAAGCACGCCAGTCTCCGGCTACGAGCTACATTCGTGTGATGTAGCTACAAATATTTAAGTTGCAAATGGCCGAATGAAAACCTATTTATTTGGTTTATTCACTCATTCTTATGTGTGTGTGTGTTAATGCGCGTGCGTAAGAAGAGACGGGGAAGGTTGATATGTATATATACAAACTATTGATGTATAGATACATATAGCTGAATAGTGATAAATTTTCGACAAACTTTCATAAGGTATAGATAATTTATTAGAAAGTTTCATTGTTGGTTTATATTTTATGAAGCATGCAGCAATAATGACTAAATGTTATGCATTTTATTGCACACCATTGTATCATATCCACACATTTATATATTACATTCATTTCAATGTCCATTTTAATTTGTATGTTTATATGTTGCCTTTACTGAAGAAACTATAAAAATGTAATAACTATCAATGAGATATTACTACTGACATTCTATTCAATTCTTTGAGTTAGAATTACCCTGTTGGGTTTTAGCGATTTTCACAAATTATGTAGGCATACTACTCTCTTCTCCATAGCGATCTTGGTGCCCCTGAAAAATAGTAATAGAGAATATTTTCTCTTCCTTGAAAAAGCCGCATAAAAATTATACAGTATCCAATAATATATAACCTTATGAATATGACCGAACAAGATCCAGTATATATCAAGATCATATCTTGAGTTTTGAAAAGATTTCAACATGTAATTTGTTAAGATGGCGAATAGAGTTTGAATGTAAGAAAAAAAGAGATACGTAAATAAGAAAACATAAAAATAACAGCATTGAATATATGCATTATTCATTCCATTGCATAAAATGTGTACGATCGAATCGATAAAAATGACATTTCTAGTTAGAAAAAGAAAATGTTCTTAGCTGGTGTTAGAAAGTTACTGTAAAGACATGAATACGTTAACATTATTTAACAGCGAGTATTTCTCACACTTATTGACATTATAGGAACTATCAAAAGTTGTTTTACAGGCTGCAAGTCATTAGACTGCAATCATGCTGGGGCACGGCTTTCACAGATTTTAGTCAATTATATTGACAGCATTTCGTAGGCTGCCACTCATTTTCTGATTTCTATTCAAGGAATAGCTTCGTTACATCCCTTCTTCATGCTGTTACCTGTCCTGACGGTGTAAATAATAGAAGGAATATATACTGATTTACATCTGTATTCATGAAGAAATTCAGAAATGCGCGTCCATACATACACTTACAAACATTGATCAACTAGTTCACTTAGCATTTCAATAATATCTTTCATTTAAATTGTTTATATTTTAATAAAGTCTTCATTTTGTATATTCTTAATACTATTTAAAACTAACTTTACAATTTCGTTGTCAATAATGCATATATATATATATGTGTGTGTGTGTGTATTTATGCATATATACATATACATATATGTATATATAAATATAAAGATATATATATATATAATATATATATATATATATATATATATAATATATATATATATATATATATTTATATATATAATACCTACGTGTTTCCAGCGGACGCTGGAAGCGTAAAACACGTTTTCATTTTCCCCTGCGTCAAACTCATACACTTCCTTGTTGTTCATACACCTGTCTCCGTCTTTTATTTGTCTATAAATTTCAACTATATGTATGTATATACTTGCATGTAGCTTACGATCGTGAGGTTGTGAGTTCGATTCCCGGACCGGGCTGCGTGTTGTGTTCTTGACCAAGACACTTTATATTACACTGCTCCAGTTCACTCAGCTGTAGAAATGAGTCACTTTATCCGCCAACATTTATCCGCCTTTGCCTTTTCCTTGGATAACATTGGCCGCGTGGACAGGGGAGGCTGGTATTGCATGGACGACTGCTAGTCTTCCATAAACAACCTTGTGCGGACTTGTGCCTCGGAGGGTAACTTTCTAGGTGGAATCCCATAGCCATTCATGACCAAAAGGTGGAGGTCACCCTTATATACTTTTATGCATGTACGTATGTCTAATTGCTTCTGTCAGTCTACGTCAGTCTGTTTCTGTCTGTCTCTCTATTTGTCTGCATGTTTATCTCTCTCTCTCTCTCTCTCTCTCTCTTTCTCTTTCTCTACTTGCACACATACATACATATTTATATACTCTTCTATGCATATATACTGCGACAGTCACTAGGCTGTACTATGCTTCCACTCATTGTTTTAGACCTTTATATTCTCGCGAGTAGCCACATATTATTGGGTCATCCCATAAATAATGCTATTTTTTTATATTTCTTTTATTTTTGAAAATTAAGATAAACAAAGTTGTCTTTAAATCTGAAATATACTCTCATTCATTTTCTACAATACTCTTCTATCTACCTGGTAGACCTCCAGACCCCTCATCAGAAATTCACATGTTCGTAACGAAAAATACTCCTGTAGTACTGTTCTGACCTCTTCTACAGAATTCATGATTTTTAAATTTGCGGAATAAATGATAATCAAATGCGACAATATCCGGCAAATATGACAGATACGGCATCGTTTTCAATTGAAATTGCTCTAACCTTTGGAATGTCATCTTCGGTGTATGTAGCCGAGCATTATCCTGATGGAAGAACACATTTCGTCTTGAAACCAAAGATGGCCGTTTTGCTTCTAGCGCTGACTTAAATGTCTAGTTGAATGATCAAATCCAAGATTATCTGCTAGTTTCTCAACAGTTACAATGGGATTTTGTTCCTCCAGGACATCCTCGTCGATCCCTACAGAACTTCAAGGATGAGGCTCGTCTTCGGAATTTCTGGAACAACAGCTGATATTGGCTTACGCTTATTGTCCCATCGCCATATACTGCATTAATATTCCTAGCACTTTCCATTGCGTTGTTGCCTTTATTGGACACATAAAGTAAAATATGCCGAATATGCTCCTTTGTCACTTCCAGTACAGCTTTGAAAAAATAACTGTTAAAATCGAAGTGCACTCTTCAACACTTGCACCAAGAATAATTACAAGGTAAAATTACTAACTGCTTTTATAGCATGTTGATGCAGGTAGATTATCCCGTCTACCTCAGACTTTTAGTTCCTGCAATTGAAAAACCGCATTATTTATGGGATGATCCAATACTTCTAGATTCTCTGAACTTTGAGACAGTGGATCATTGAAAATAAGATAGCTGGAGGGTCAAACAGCTGCACAAATACTGAGAATGTACCCTCTAGATCTGATTAAGCTAAAGTGACATGAAATGATGTGATGTGCCTTCCTGAAGACATTAACAAGCTGCCCGCTCCTCGTGTATATGTGTGTATGTGTGAGTATGTATGAGTGTGCGTGTTTACGTGAACATACTTTTATAAATATGTTCATAAATATATACAAATGTGTGTGTGTACATATATAGAAAATCCAACATAATCGTACAGAGAGAGAGAGCGAGAGACAGAGAGGGACAGAGGGGGAAACACTGGGATCAAATACAGATCTCCTCAACTTATACGTCAGAGATATAAAGGAAAACGCTCGAGCAAGACGATCTTAAATGCTACAAAAATATGCTTTTACGAGACAACATAAAATGTATTAATGCTTGAAATATCAAGGCAATGAGTGTTGGCGAAAGTTACAGCTGTCTGAGGAACAGTTGTGGCAAACTGCAAAAAAAGGAATGTGGTTCCACTATTAGTAAATATCATATAGGTTTTATTCTTGACTCTTACTTGTATGATGGATCTTGAGAGATTATGGCAAAATTCAGGTAACCAGACGCAGGCATGGCTGTATGGTAAGAAGCTTGCTTACCAACCACATGGTTCCAGGTTCAGTCCCACTACGTGGCACCTTGGGCACGGGTATTCTACTATAGTCTCGGGCCGACAAAAGACTTGTGAGTGTATATGTTAGACGGAAACTGAAAGAAGCCCCTCGTATATATATATATACGTGTGTGTGTGTATGTAGGTATGTGTGTGTGTATATGTTTTTGTGTCTGTGTTTGTGACCCCACCGTTGCTTGACAACCAATGTTGATTTGTCTACGTCTCCGTAACTAAGTGGTTCGGCAAAACAGACCAATAGTATAAGTACTAGACTTACAAAGAATAAGTCCTGTGGTCGATTTGTGAGACCAAAGGCGGTGCTCCAGAGCGGCCGCATTCAAATGACTGAAACAAATAAAAGAAAAATGAATTTAACAATATATGGATTATTATCATATATAATATTTCGATTGCTATTCTGCTAAAAATCTCTCAAAGCCTCATGCGATAAGATATAAAAAATTCTTGCAGTCCTTGTATTCGAGCTATTCTATATACAGTCTTATTTTATTTTCCCATCAGAATTACGAACACACCGTCACATTCTCTCAGTCCGAAATTCCCTAGAATTTCTTGCTCACGCAAGATTTTCAAAGGAGAAGGAATTATGGATATAATTCAACTCATTCAATTTCTGGGAAAGTATTGGATAATCACGTTTCCCCATTAAGCTGATAGAACATAATGTAGGAACAACGACAGGCGCGCGTTCATAAACTCATCCATCCATGCATCCATCTATCCATCCCTACATTCAACTATATGCATATTATTCATAACACTAGTAATTTTTAACTATATTGTCATTATTAAAACTCACAATAGGTGAAGAAAAATGAATGAAATACAATTAATTTCATATCTTCTCCAACTGTGTCGATATTAATAACTGTCTACTTGAGACTAAGTACGTGTGTTCATTAATTCACAACGCATATCATATATTAATACAACCTAAGGAAACTAAGGTACACTTCAATTGTCTGAGAGTGACAAGAATATAGATGTGTGACAACACTTGTTCAGAATGAGAATTTTGAAAAAAACGTATACACACTGAGGTTTTCAAGTAAAAGTTATTAGTATTTTTGTTAAAGCCATAAAATGTTTCGTAAACTTGACGTTCACTAATTAAAATCGGAAATATCATCAGCTTGTTAAGAGACAGTTGAACATTTATAACTCTCCTAATGAGAAAAACCATAAGATGTAAGGTAACATTCAAGCGGTATATATATATATATACATATATATATAGATATATATATATATATATATATATATATATATATATATATATATAGAAATATGTTTCAAAAAGATAGAAACTACACGTGAAAAGATATATGGAAAGTAAGAAAATGCACATTGAATATGAAAAAAGTAAGGCTTTTCTATGAAAATTAGCGATTAATAAATACAATTAGATGAACTGAGGTAGTATTAACAGGGATTAAATTGATTATTTTGAATTGTTAAAGAGATTCAAAGTCAAACCGGTGTCGTCATTGCTGTTTACTGGCTTTGAATGCGCACATATTATCAAACGGTGTCGGGTATACAAGTCCCTGAGTAAAAAGATTGTGTAAGAGATGTATGTAGTTCTGGACATGATGCAATCAGGGTCGATATGATAGTGTAATATGAATGGTATCAGGAATGTATAGGTGTTAGTGGCATTGGGGGTAAGATTAGTAGTGTTCTGTATTATGTTGTGTTCATGTTCAGTTGTGGATGATATTCAATGATGAAAGTTGCTTGATTATTCATTCTTTGATGTACTGAGGTATTCTGTAAACATTGATAGAAGCGGAAAATTAGGAAATTAGGATTAAGTTTCCTAGCACAACTATGTATGCGTTCACTGACCTGTATCTGTCTGTATTGTGGGTGGTGGATTTGTTCTTTGTGAAGAGTGTTTCTTCGACGGAGTGATATTCTTATTTGGCCAATATATATATATATATATATATATATATATATATATATATATATATACTTTATGTACGTGAGAATGTTGATATAATGTCTATGAAATAGCTAACAAGACTATGAAACAGCTGTAAACGAATGGAATAAACATCTACTCTCTAACGTCAATTCTTTTATATTCATATAATATACATGTATATATTCTATGATATTCATATATATATATATGTGTGTGTGTACTCATGTATACGTATACACAAACACACACACACATATATATATATGTAATATGCAATATTATATAATATACTAGCAGTATCGCCCGGCGTTGCTCGGGTTTGTAAGGGAAATAATTATATACGCATTTTCAGAGAGTTATAGCCAAAAAATAGCAAAAAAATGCATTAAAGATGGAAAACAAATAATGGTAAATTTTTAAAAATCGTTGACTCATCGTAGACATTTTTAGAGAGTTACATCCCTTATATAATAGCGAAAAAATGCATTAAAATGGAAAACAATGATGGTAACTTTTTTTTTAAATCGTAGACTCATCGTATACGCGCGCTAATACCCAGAAGGGCTCGATATGAATCACGACTATAAGATACCCGGTTTTCGTTAAACTGCACCGCAAAATGTGGGAGTAGTTAGGAATCTAAATCGTAGGAGACAGACAAAGAACTTGATTTTTATATATAAAGATATATATATATATATATTTATATATATATTATATATACAAATACACGGACACACACGCACTCATATATAGTATACACACGCACAACTGTATAAATGTATATATGCACGTTTACACACACATAGGACTGACACATGCACATACATAAACTGTGTTGGTGTGTCTGCGCGTTTGAATTGGTATCTAGCGATTCCATATTTGACAATTTATATAACACGTAAAAGAACACTAACATCACATTGTGATGGGAAAATAATGGAGACTCACGTAATACACGTTTATAAATACGTATGTATATATGTATAATATAAATATTCATATCGAATGCTTATCAATCTTACGTTTAGTACCGTACAACAATGCATCTTACGGACAGTGGTTTTCCTGTCCGATTTTCATTTTTATTTGAAAATCTAGTTTCATTGTATCGGTAATATCAATATGTGACCCAGCGACCGTTTACTTACCCATTAAAATACATTGTTTGTGCACAATCAAAATGTAAGTTATATAATGGTAAATATTTGCCAAATAAACTACATATTTAATAGTGTTCTGGACATATATAACATATAAGATAGTTATGTTATTTTAATGACTTGTCATTCTTGTTGTTCTCTTTGTATTCGTAAAAATGAAACATTCCCGTTTCTTTACCTATTGTGTCATTGATAGTGTAGTATAAACTGGATATTGAATAGAGACATATGATTGTAAATGCTTTGAGTGAATATTGCTGTCATAAAGTTAGTAGTGAATGTATAACGTCTAGGTAATGGATTTGATTGATTGCCCAATAAAATACATCATTATACAAGGTTTATTGTATTTTCCAAAGATATTACTTGTTTGGAGTTAAACTGCGCCTTAGTGATTTTGAACCAATAAATACGATGGCGTTTGATCTGCGATATTTAAAAGAATAGGATCTTGTTCTATCATAATATACTGCAGTTCTCTTTCTCTCTCTTTGTCTGTCTGTTTATCTCGCTCATTTTATCCGCTTCGCCTTATCTCGAAATATTTGTCTTACATCTTTCTTTCAACTGATTGAAGTGAAAGTCCCTTGCCACTTACATTATATGAATTATAGTATCGATGTTTCTCGCATATTGATTGAATTCTGCTTAGTAGCTGAGTAAACTCGTCTTTTGTAACCATTACAGACGTATAATTTGTACAAAGTAGACAGTCTGCATTATACATACGTTAATCACATCCAATGGTACTAATGATTTCGCATTCCGAACACTTTTAACTATGGACTAGAATTTTTTTTTTTAATTTGTATTACCTGAACTTATTTACATACTATAATCACTATAATTCTATATCTTTACTTCTTTAACATTTCATAGTGTCTCTCATGTAGATGTTTCCATAAAGATAGAGACGAATGCACAAAGTAGGGTCATTTCCAAAGAGAAATAATTTGATCCAAAATGTTTACAGTGAAGTGTAAAATCCTCTCTTATTAATGTTAGAATAAACAATAGACTATTTCTTGACAAGTACAAAATAAAATAAAAAAGACTTGCGATTGTGCTTTGTTCAAGATTTTCGCTATATAATCCTGTGTGTTTGAATTGGTGCATGATTGCAGGTGGTTGTTGGTGAATTCTAAAGCTGTTCTGTATCGTTTCATTGAAGTTATTGAGAGAAAGTTTTCTGGTTCTTTTTCAGTGGAAGTTTACAAATAAACTGAGTGAGGGAATTTTACAGGACAACTCGTACACTCTACGCCGTTTGGTGATGATTTTACATGTGTTGAGAT
>NC_042997.1:124189724-124207224 GCF_006345805.1 Octopus sinensis | reverse complement strand
TGCGTATTTGTATATTTTTACATTTGTTGTTTGTATACTTGAATGAAATACTTCAAATATATATTAACTTTGTTTCGGAGTATTTATGTACATGAAATTTTCTGTACTTGTTCACACATCAATTTTTCACATACAAATGTACATACACACACATATATACATACATACATACGTACATACATACATACATACATTCATGCATATATATACATACATATACACGTAAAGGTAAGCGCGCGCGCACACACACACACGCATATATATATATAAATATATATATATATATATATATATATATATATATATAAGTATATATTTATTTATACATATATGTACATATATATATGTGTGTGTGCACTCATACACCCACATGTGTTTGTGCATACGTGCGTCTGCGTATGTATATGTGTGGTGTATGTGTGTACGTGTTTGAATTTATACAAATGTGAAATGGAATGAAGTGATAAACACACATGTACGGTTCGGTTATGAATTACTAATACATTTTGAAACATCAGCTTGTGCTATTTGGTGCCTCTCGATCCCGGTTTTTGCTCCTCTAATATTATGGTTCTTACATCTATATATATATATATATATATATATATATATATATATATATATATATATATATATACATTGACTATGTCTTCTTAGGAAGCGCCGAAATCAAATTTGTGGAATTTCATTTTTTCCGAAATCGACGTCGTTATGAAAATGTCTAACGAAATTCTTTTTAATTTCTTAAATATATTCTTAAAACATCTAAAACTTTCCGTAGACTATTTTTGAGTGAAGCAATTTTCAGTTAAAATTTTTTAGTTGAATTTAAGTAGATTCTTAATAAAAAAAAAGCACAGGAAAAGTGTAATTTTGTGGAGTAGTGTACGTTTTGCTCGCTCGGTATTTTAATAACAAGTTCTGTATTGTTAAGACGTTTGCGTTAAAGAATTTTAATTTAATAATGTTTGAAGTGTGACAAATTGAATATTAAATTTTGTAGAAAAATTTAAGCGCTGACATTGTTTGGATATATCGCTTTTGTGTTCTCCGTGCCTATCCACATGCACAAACAAATCTCTTAGTATATATATTCAAGTACTTGCACACACATAATAACACTTGTACGTGCACGTGGATATACATGTGTTTATGTACATGCATTTCATTCACACACCTATACACAAATAAAATTATATGAAATTAACACAAACGTGCCAGAAATGATGTCTTGGTTCGTCGGCAATCTTGAACATAAGGAATTAGCACAAAATATATAAGTATATATGACAAACGTTAACAAGTGATAAGCAAAAATCCATCTCACATCAGCTGTTTCACTACGCATTGTAGCAGTTTTGATACCATAAACATAACTTGCATAGGACCACTCAGTATTTTGGGCAGACAATACATACCGTTGTTTCGAAACGCCAACAGCAGGAAGAACCGTAGTTTATCGTGCATTTGTATTATGAATTAAGGTGGATTCGGATAAACAAAACTAAATACTTAGATTGGTGATCTTAATAGTCGTACTACTTTTTTGTTGTCATTGTTATTCTTTTACTTCTGCTGCTTGTTATTACTCTAACATTTGCTATGGAATGCAGACTACGAGCGTTGCGAAGTTGGATGATAGCTTTAGGTGTACATCAGAAAATATTTGAGTTGCAGGTGTTAAATAGAGTAGCTAAGATTTTGTGCTTCTTTTGGTTTGTGTCTGCTGGTAAATGATGTCGTTAGTGGTTATGTTTGGAAACAGTGGACATTTTAACAAAGATTTTGGTCGGAAAATATTTTGTTATATCGATATAAAATTTGGTTGTTTCCCATGAAAATAAATCGTCTTTGTACAATACATATTTTTTAGGCATAAATCGACGCGAAGGCCATATGTTGAATTTATGTTGTTCCATTTTTAAATAGGGGTGCGCAGTTGGTATCGAATATATAATAACGTTTTAGAGTTAATGCTTTCATGGTTCATTTATTTCGGATAATTATGGTGAGAAATCGGCCTGAATTTTTGTTGTTTCTGATATATATTTTACTGCAAATGTTATTTTGGAAATAATTTATTTTTGGTCAGAATGACAAAAAAAATCATCTGGAGGATAATATCGTGCATTGAGGCTTAAAGAGTTCTTGAGCCATAGTGTTTAAGGTATGTACAGTTTATGACATGCTTACATCATTTGCTTCGTAAGGGAATTCATCCTTGATCAGGTTAACTGCGTCATTATAATTTGGAGACCTACTGAGTTCTCGACTTATAATTGATAAGCGTTTAGTTTTAAGTAGGCCCTTAATGACAAGATATGGTTGCAGCTTTGGTGAATGCACTGTGTAATTACGATGAGGTGCCTGAAACTATGATGATCTAACTAATGAAGATTGCGAGATACCAAGGAAAACATTTGGGTTTAGTTTCGTGAATACTTTGATTTTTATCTGAATTTATTTCTTCGTGTAATTCAGTGGCAACATCCACCTATGTTTACATACGCAGAACGTTTCGTAATGTTTCAATAATATCATCTCTAAACCAATTATGTTAAGTCAAGATTTGAACCACTCATACTTTTACTGTGAAGGATTTTCTTTGGAGTCACCTCCGCTACGGAGACATTTTAATAAAATTTAATATTTGATGTCAGAAGGAGGTACTGCAACTCATTTGTTGAATTGTGACTCTAATTTATAATAATTTTGATGAGAAACTATTCAAAAAAATTCTGACCAATTGCAATAGTTTCTACTAATTTCACATTCCATTCGTAAAACGTGATATGGTGCACAATAAAGAATAATTTCAGATTAAAACGCTACGGCGTTTGCAGATTAGGTTTGTATAAATTTGGTTTAGTGATGTATTAACATTACTCATGACCTGAAGATTTTCTTCATTCACACTTGTTAACTAAGTACTCCACAAATCTAATGCGATACAATATTCGTTATGGTTAGAATATTTCAATAGAGTTTCGTTAAATCCTCAATTAATAAGATATCTGTTCTCAGTTATACTTCCTACCTAAAGATATCGGAGATAATTCCTGGTATTATCAAAGGGATTTGTAGATTTTGTTGTTTATTTCAGTTGAAAGACAGAAATTCCCTCATGACTTCGTATTCCAATTAAGAACAATATATTCGTGACATTTCATATGAGATCAATCGATCGTAAAAACTAATTAACTAGTGAAGATTATTGGGTTGTTATTGAATACAAAGAGACTAGATTTGTTAGGGGTGTGGCCACCATTTGTCATGTACTGGATATTAGATGATTAAAGTATCACGGGGCTATTGGATTGATATACAATAATCTTGATATTTAATTCATATTAATATTCAAAGATTTTTATTTCAAGATATTTTTCAAAATATATGGTATCAAAATAAGCTATGCCAATTTCAAAACATAATTGTTAGTATTGAGTTAAAGAATTAAAATCGGGAAAATATTATGTGACTTTATCGTCTTGAATATTGAACATGGATGTGATTCGTTGATTTTGCTACAAAATACATCGTTTTGGATATTACAATATATTTTGAACAGTATTGTAAATATTTATACATTTTTCAAATTCTCTCTTCGGTTTCAGACTCATTGAAATTCAGCTAAAAGCGAATCATCCAAACCGAAATTGTACAATAAGAAATTATAAATTAATTCCTTATCAGATTAATGTCCGTGTAAATGAAAGTGAATGGAATGGAAAATCGCGAATATAATGTGCAATACACACACGCTCGCCCACACGCACACACACACATGCATTCACACGCACATATCACTTTCTTTTTGAATCATGCACACAAACTTATATATATTTATTTATATATGAAAAGAATGAGATAATGGGTTAAAAATAAGATAAATATGTAAATGTGTATATATGACAATAAACATATCTATATTGAAGTTTATGTAATGAAAGGTATGTTACCTTCATTTTGACATGTATAGTTTCGATTAAGATAAATTGCAAATAAGAATATTTGTGTAAGTTTATTATATGCTCAGGTAAGAAATATATGCTTTGTGCAGAATATCATGCAAATATATTTTCAAAGAATTAGAAGAATACTAAGAGATGTATATTTCTGTTGAGGACATGCGAATATATTTTCAGATAATTATGTTTAATATCAGTGATGTAATTAAATATGACAATATAATGTTTTGCAACGATTCATATTATACATCCCTTGCTATCAATACTTCATATCTTAATCTTCATTCCGATTAAGAATTCATATTTACTAAATATAGTTGAGTGACATCAATACAATATATAACACTACGATTGTCTTTTAAACAGGTTCCCCTTGTAAACACAACAACGATGCATATGGGTGCGCTCACCAACTCGAACGTTTATATGCAAGACTTAATGCATACATAATTTGGTATAGGTTATACACACGCGAACACACACGCATATATATATATATATATATATATTTACACATACATACATACATACATACATACATACATTCATACATATATATATATATACATATATATATATATACATGCATATATATATATATATATATATATATATATATATACATATATATATGTATACATGTATATATATATCATATACATATATATATATATATATTAGGCATATAGATATATATACATACATACATGCATACACATATACGAGGGAAAGTCAAATATTATCAGCCCTTTCGCCGAAGCATATCATTATTATTGTCACACTTCCGTCTGTGTATGCGTGCTTATAGTTGGTATTATTGTGGACACCCGGTCGGAGTTTGAGTTATTTCTCTTTCTGGTTTCACAATGAAATCATGGCCGCTCCAATAGCAATGTGCACCAAAAAAAACAAAACAAAAACATTGATCCATGTATGTATGTATGTATGTATATGTGTATGTATGTATGTATGTATGTATGTATGTATGTATGTATGTATGTATGTATGTATGTATGTATGTATCTGTCAAGATATTTCATTCACCGGTGCAAGCAAAAATATGAACATTATATTTAAAAGAGTCTTTATGTTTATGCGAGTCATTGCAAATTTCTTTCTAAAAATTATTTCATGTAACAAATTTAAGTGGATGTCAGTCAGGATATGGAATGTACAACAAACTACTCGAAACGAGAAAGACATTGAATATGGAGTCTGTATTCAGAATATTTTGTGTTCACGGTCACAGTATATTCTGGTGTCAGTCATATTCTACAATGACTGAGTAAGTTTCGCTAAAAGTGCATGCCTCTATAAAAGAAATGTACTCTCATATTTGAAGTAGTTGTATTTCACTGTGTAAAAGCTTCCAATATTTCAATCGTATTCGTATATTTTTACTTCCAGTCTAGAATTGTTATTTTGTTGCATTCTGCGATAGTCTCTTCATTTACAAACGTTGTTGGTCATCATAGACTTAAATCAATTTACAACGAATTTCAAGATCAAACTATGCTCAAATTAGCATCGTTTCAACTTCCAGTCAATCATACGTATTTTCGCCACACTTTTCATTTTGTTTAATTATAGTAATTTGAATACCGTGATGGGATTTTAGTTGCCATTTACTTTGAAATATATTTCATAATATTTTGCTGGCTTAGATGCAAATGTCAGATGCCCACAGCCAACAGACTGAGGGGATATTTATTTACCGAACATGCTTTATTAATTTGGATTTATCTAAGTATTTTGACTTCCCTTATAAACATCATACGAAAATGCATGACATGTGTATTTGAGAAAGCTGTATTATTATTATTATAATTATTCAATTTGAGTCAGGTTCGGTCTTCTCCCTCGTAGAATTTCTGTGGGTAGCATGTTACTCCGGGTTACTATTTGTAACCTTAGATATCCACAAGCTTTCAATAATATTTCAATTGCTCAAGACATTTCTGATAATATTTCCTGTCCCTAAGACGCAAATATTCTCTAGAAGCTCTACGGGACATTCGATACCAACCCCCTTCAAACATTTGTCTACATCATTACTGAAAATTCCTAATGCAACACTCATTACAAACATAACTTTTACAGTTTTCATATTCCAATTTTCATTATTATTATTATTATAATTATTATTATTATTATTATTATTATTATTATTATTATTATTATTATTATTATTATTATTATTATTATTGTTGTTGTTGTTGTTGTTGTTGTTATTATTATTATTATCGTTGTTGTTGTTGTTGTTATTGTTGTTATGAAAACTCTCGGCTTATTTTGCTGGCTTTGATGCAAGTGTCAGCTGTCCACAGCCAACAGACTAAGGTGACACTTATTTACTGAACATGCTTTAAGATCCTTTCAGAGAACTGTTGCAGTTCCAAACAATGCTGATCTTTGTAGTTATTCAATCTTTACATTTATACAAATCTTTACATGTGTAGCAATGTTTCCTGATGTATGATGTTTTGCATACATGATTTGGCATCGTACGTACACATTTTTGCGCATCTTGGACATCAGGAGAGTGATTTTCCAAGGAGATAGCTTATCTCCATTGCTTTCAGTACTTTTGCATAATCACTCTGACATTGGTACTGGGATAATAGTTAAAGGGAAAAACACAAATAATGAACCATGTCCTCTTCATGGATGATTTGGATATGTATGGAATATTCCTTGGTGAATATGGTCCACCGCTTTAGTGCTGATGTTAAGATGGAATTCCAACTCAGGAAGTGCGGAATGAAGTGCCTGAAACGAGGCAAGCTTCATTCCTTGGCAGGAATAGAATAATCACATAGAGAAGTGATGAAACGAATTAAACATAAGACTATACATACGTAAGCATACAACATTTCAATGAGTGAAGTGAAAGATGATTTGCGGAAATAATGTTTCCGAAGAGTAAAATTAGTGCTGCGCTCAAAATTGACAGGATGGAATAAAATCCAAGAAGTAAAAGCATGGGCAATAGCATCACCTCATTATAGTGCTGGAATCATAAACTGGCAAAGAAAGAACTGTTGAGTATGGATACGAAGACACGGAAACTATTGACAGTGCACGGAGCGTTCTATCACAAGAGTGACGCTGATAGGTTGAAATGGTGAGAGAGGCTTTATCGGTTGACAGGATTGTGTTGAAGTAGAGGAAAACAGCTTAGTACAGTGTATAGAAAGTACCGTGGAAGCGTTGTCGATACACGTGATGAAGTCTGGCATAATCGAAATTGATAATTGTGTTAAGAAAGAGGAATTTATAGAGGAGAACACATGAAATAAGAAATGGCATGGAAAGAAAAAATGTACGGTCACTTTCCAAGAGCTAAGAACGATAAGACAGATACAGGAGGTCGATGGTCATGGATGCAGAGAAATGATCTGATAATAGAAACAGAAGCACTGATATGCAATAAGAAGCATCGAAGGCAAAGTATGCGAAGTGACGAATTGATAATACTACTTAGAACAACAGATGCAGAATGTTTGGATAGATGGATGAAACAGTATGGCACATTCTTATTGAATGCCCGAAATAGGCGCCAGACGAATACAAAAGTTGAGATGATAATATGGCAAGAATGATCCATTGGGAGCTCTGTGGAAATTATAGCCTAATGTAGTATGATAAAATCCTAGAGGGAGTTACTGAGAATGAAGATTGCAAAATCCTACAGGATGCAACGACTCAGTGTGACTATCAGATTAAGTTTCAGAAACCTGACATTGCTCTGGTGAACAGAAAAGAATATACGCGCCAGATAATCGGCATAACATTTCCTGGTGACAAAGCGATGGAAGAGAAAGAAAAAGAAAATGTGATCAGTGAAAAATTGAAGTGGAAATTATGTAGGCTCGGGACAATCAAGAGTGGACATGATACCAGTAGTCATTGGTGGACTTGGAAGTATCCGCATTCAACTATCGACGTGGATAAAGATTGTTGTTGTTGTTATTATTACTATTATTATTATTATTATTATTATTATTATTATTATTATTATTATTATTATTATTATTATTATTAATGATAATAATAATGATAATAATAATAATAATAATAATAATAGTAATAATAATAATAACAATAATAATAATAATAATAATAATAATAATAATAATAATAATAATAATAATAATAATAATAATAATAATAATAATAAAAATAATAATAATATTGTTATGTTGTTGGCGCTATTGAAAGCTAAATGCTTTTTAATAGGAAAATTGTGAGATTATCCAGAAGTATTGTTCCTCGGCTGATTTCAAACATTATGCTTTTAATGTAGATACTGTGTATTGGACTTAGATAACGTATCTGCAGCTGTTTGAAATGAGATATGTAGAACATAAATATCATTGCTTGCTATCTCGAAACCTTTCAGCTTAAAAGAAAGCAATAACCATGTTCAGGCATTCTTACGTGCAAAACAGATGCACATACGCCTATGTGAGTATTTGTGAGTGAGTATGTAAAAGATGACTGATTACTTCAAATAATGAATTTCGGAATAGCGTATTTGATAATGATCTGATATTATGGAACGCGTTATATCTTAATGAATTCGTTCGTAGTTTATATTTTGGAATATGTTAGATAGAATAAGGCGGAAAATTAGCGGTTGAAATATTGCATCGTTTCTGAATTTGCATGTAATATTTATTTCCCTTTAAATTAGTAGATATATCCAAACACAAAGTGCTTTAGGCTGCACTACAGTAATGTTTTAAACATTTAGACTTATTGCATTCTTTCTGATCTACTCCGGGTATAAATTACCTATTTTGCCATGTGAGTATACACACACACACACTCACACATACACATACACACACAACCCCCACTCTCACGCACACATATATTTACCTGGTACTCGTGAATTGTATCTCTTTCTCTCATTTCTTTTATATCTACATTCATGTATATTTATACATATATATATATATATATGTATGTATGTATGTATATATATATATATATATATATATATATGTACGTATGTACATATATAATGTATACATATATCTGTATATATATATATATATATATTCGTTTATTTATATATCCATCTCTAATTCTGTTCACGTGTGTGTGTGTGTGTGTGTGTGAGAGAGAGAGAGAGAGAGAGAGAGAGAGAGAAAGAGTGTAAGGGTATTTATTATCATTGTATGTATGTCTCTATTTATTATTGCTAAACACGATGAACTCTGCACTGAGTACTATATTGAAATTATGGATTTAATTTTACCTTATTGGGTAGGTTCTTGAAATGCATTATCTTCTAGGCGATTTGTTAGGTGTAATGACAGGCAATATATAATTGAGAAGTGTGATGTTATCATAAAGTTATACAATACAAGGGACTGCTGGAAGCTCTTTAAAAATCACAGGGAAGATAGCTAGTAATTAGAGTTTTGCAAATCATTATGTGTATCTGTTTACATATACCCTTGTATATATGCACATAAACTCACACCAATCTATCTATCTATCTATCTATCTATCTATCTATCTATCTATCTATCTATCTATCTATCTATCTATCTATCTATCTATCTATCTATCTACCTCTCTATCTATATATATATATACAGATGCCTATAAAGACATGCATACACATATACATAGGCGCAGGTATGACCGAATCGTTAAGAAGGTAACTTCGCAATAAGGATGAAATACAATTTGTGATCCTCTGCATGGTACATTGGAAAATTTTTGAGTGAATGTCAGTATTGCGGAAGGGCGTCGAATGAATTGCACCTCTGATCTGAAAATTATACTTTATTTGCTATTGTGTCACGGTGTCTTTACCAGGGAATTACGTTAAAGGCGCTAGTATCCCTACGTAATCATGTAGTTATACAACAATTCAATGATGTAAACCTGTAATATTCCTCATTGAAACGGATGGAGAATACTCTTACACTTCTTTATAGAGAACAGCGTGGTAGGATAAGATATATATGTAGTTATATTTTTATATTACTCCAGTATATGTATTGGGGTTTATCCTCGTTACTATTAGTTTATACATGATCACACATTTCCAGCTGGGATCTTTTGCATGGAACGATGATAGGGTTAGCTGCAACCGATCATATACGTATTATATTTCGTATTTCCTTATAGTATGAGATAACCTAGGAAGTTCATGGGTTTCTAACTTTTCATTGAAATTCTGTAGAATAGTTTCTTCTAACAAATTATAGCTATTTTAGCATATGTATTTGGTTGGTGCATAATTATTGCGGATTTTTTTCAACAAATTTTATTCTACAAAAGCAGTAACAACACGTAACAAAAACATATTTAAATGATTTTTCCGTAGCATGTTCACTATCTACGTCAATTACTGCTTCCCATTTTCTTGGCAGACTGTGTTTTAAAGAGGTTTTTTTTTTTTTATTAAATATTATTATTGGTTTTCTTGGAAAAAAAACCCGCAATAATTATGCACCAACCCAATAGTCTGATGTCACCCATTAACTGAATCGAATAAATTATATGTCGATAAAATAATACCAGTATTCTACCGACATCATAGTAGTAGATTTTTTCTACGCTGTTTGAATGGCATCTTAAAAATTACAAAACAGAAATTAATTGAAAAAGTTATAGTAGAAATAATATGCCTCCACATTAATATCTTTAACATTGTCTATCAAAATAATATAATACTAAGAGCGAAGAAGCTACATTAATCTTTATTATTTCTCTTGTCATAATTAATATTGGATAATTTAATTTAATTCACATTATGTATTCTTATTTTGAGTCTCGTCAAACTAAGTCTGTCACTCGAAGGCAAGTATGACTTAATAGCGTGTATTATGCGTCCTTTTCTTTTTTTTTTATTATGAATAACTATTTAGCCACGAACAGGCTTAGATAAAAATCACTGACGCAATTTTCAGTTCAATATTGAAAATTCAAAGTATAGCTGGAGTGAGAAATGACTGAATTAGTACTGGGCTGGCACTCATATTTCAGTTGCGTGAATCGGAAACACGTGTGTAAGAATCGAACTCTCGACCTTAATATTGTGAGCACAACACACTGACAATATGGTCATGAACGCTCATAGAGGCTCAATATAGAGATTTAATATGCTGTTGATTCTGAGTAGAGTATGCCGTTACACGAACAAAAACTCAGCACACACCATTGATATATAAAATATATCGGAATGCAAGCAAAAATATAAAGTCTTTATATATGGTATTCATGAAGACAATCCATTTTACGTGATATAATGATTACTAATCAATATATAGCAACAAAATTTACAAAAATACACGGAGAATCACTGTATTTTATGTATCTTTGTGATGCTATACATATCTTAGAAGACGTCACTCTTCACAAAATTGTAGCGATTTCTATTGATATAAATTTCTATTGAGATTATTGCTCTTCATAATATCATTGATATTTCTATCGAAACTCATATTCTCTATGATTATGTAAATACTTAATGATAGGCAAATTGTTTTCCATTGGGACATCCGTACCAATGCTTGTTGTGTTGACCCCAATCAAAATACTCCATACTATATCAATTTATTAAGTGATTAACTCTATTTTCCAAAAGATTATATTTTAATTTAATGTAGATTCAGTATACGCAGATATTCTACATTTGTATTGAACGTGGCGGCTTGGATGATTTTATGATTTTAGGGGCTTGGTCGAATGTAAACTAAACATCATGCATGAGCCTTTTTTGTTGGATAGCATATTTCTCAGTGCTTTCGTTGCTTTGATATCGACCAGTATTTTCTTACGATACTGTATAAAACATTATTTCCTCATCGTTTTTTATTTAAATGGATGATTTCATGGTGGTACATTGGACCGTCTGGGTAATCTGGTAGGTCCATACATTTGCACTGTACTGTTAAAGACGCCATATATGTAAATACACCAGCTCTTTGCTTCTGAATACGTCGAGGAGTGAGCTCGCTCTGCCTATTTGCAATGGTTGTACGCATTAGTACCTGGGAAAGTCTTGCGCAGAAAGAGTACAAGCCCAGACACAATAAGATAACCCAACACCTTTACTGGCTACTATGCCGGATGTATGAATACTAGTTAATAGGTGTTTGATACCAACATAGACCAGAAAAGGTAATGGGCTTAAAGAAAGCAAAAATCCTCTGGGGCTTTGACTTCGAGACAGACAATGTGTTAGAGCACTGAAGGCCGCATGTAGTTACCTTTAGGAGGAAGGAACGAGTGTATCTAATAATCGACGTGACATATTATCGTGAAAGAAACAGAAAATATTAATAAATATCGGGACCTACGAATTCAGATCGTTAAGATTTAGCAGCTACGAGAGTCAATCATAAAGGTTGTCCCTATTGTCATCGGAGCAATTGGTTCAATACCATCCAACCTGAAAAAACATCTGGATACTTCAAAAATGCGCCACCAATCTAGGTGTATTGGAAAAATTGGCGTTACTTGGAAGTGCACGCATATTGCGTAAAGTACTGTCTGTTTGAGCTCCTTATGACTTGACAGATAGTACAACCCCCGGTACACACAATATCTTTAATCAGCAACATCCTGATATAGGATACTGTGCAACGTCTTAAATAAAAATAAAAATAAAAATAATAATAATAATAATAATAATAATAATAATAATAATAATAATAAACAATAATAATAACATGGTGGATTAGCATCATCATTTGAGTATTGGGCAATCTACCACGCAGTATTTAATTCGAATTTTAATTTGGAAGTTGAAATCCAAACTTGACTTCCATAGTTTTGGCGTTGTTAAAATAAACTTTTGAATAAGCACTGGATCGTATTTTCGACAAAACCTGCCAAAATATGTCGAATCGTTAGAATTAGTCATTAATATTATTGTTAATATTAGAGATTGAAAGAATCTTTGGAGCATCGTAGCAAAAGCAATGCGCTATTTGTTTTGGCTGTTTACGTTGATTTCAAGATATGGCGATATCATCTGCGCTTTAAATTTCCTTCTTTGTAGAAGCAATAGAATAAAGTATAAGTAGTTTATCAGGCTTGATATAATAATGGACTACAAACCTCCTTTGCATGCTAGGTCTTGTGTGGTGGGAATTATTATCTAGGTTTGAAAACAAAAAAAGATTTTTAAAACATTATTATTGTTCGGATGTTACATTAAGCTTTGGAAGAAATACTTTGCATTATGTGATTCAGTTTTTCACGATCTGGGTTCAAATTCCTTCGAGATGAACTTTTTCCTCACTTCAACGTATATAACAAACTTGTGTGGTAGATGGTATTAACTTATCCGTAACACATAGGTATCTTTGTACCTACATCGATATTAGCTTTTGATATTCTTTTTGTGAATGTTTTTTTCTATGTTCTAATAGTAAAAATAACAACAAGAATATAATGCTAATATCTATCTTTCTCTCTATCCGCTCAGTCGAAGTCGACTCTCGATTATTCGATGGATCAGCGTTCCCCAGCCAGTTCTACCCTGGGTCGCTTCTTTCAGATTGGCTATAGCCATTCCCGTGTCACTCTTGATGGTGTCAAGTCATCGGGTTCTTGGTCGGCCTCTTCCTCTCTTGCCACTGACCATTCCGAGCATGATGTCATTCTCCAGGGACTTTCTCCGCATAATATGACCAAAATATGCCAATCTACAGGCGAAATTAATACTCTGATTTTTAACTGGGTAACTGCGTCTTATCATATCTCGTTGCATTATGTAAGAGACACAATTCCCACACTCCAGCATTTCTAAAAGCATTGTTATTCTTGGTTGATATGCAGATGATTCAACATATCCACTTTGCTTGTAGCGCAAGTTTATTGCAGGCTATGTACTCAGAAGAAATAATCTTTATTATTTGCTTATGCAAAAATAAATAAATAAAATATAAATTACCCACGTCGCTACAAATACATTCTATGAGCTGGTTTTATCGCAAATAACCGCATCTGATAAGCTGTGATCAATACGTTATCTTGTTGGTAGTTGTAACGTATAAAGAACTAAACCAAAGTGAATTCTTCTTATCGTGCCAAAGTAATGCCTCATTATTTCCAGCTTGATTTATTATAGGATTATTTTACTGTAAAAATGGCGTTCTGTTCCGAAATACCTTTTCTTTTTTCATTATTGCTGTCTATTTCAATTTTGGGATCAAGTGTTTAATGTACATCGAAACAAATAAGTAATAATTGGATATTTAAGCATAATGTTCCCTAGACATGGTAAGACAATGTTTGCAAAAAGAAATGGAGGTTTACAATGTATTTATTCACAATTGTTCATGAATCTACGTATTAAACTAATCTCGGTTATCACAAAAAAAAAGAAAAAAAACCTATACTCATTATTAACAAGCTTTATAGATCTTTAATGTTGAAATCGCAATTGTTTAATTGGGGTACATTCTATGCAAATCACGTATTTTTGTTGTTTAAATATATTATCGATATGAATTCTTTATTTAATAACAGTTTTTAAAAAATCCTTTAATAACAGAATGGTGGAGAATTAGCGTTATGCTTTTCGAAATATTCTTGCGTTTGTCACGTGCATTTCAGACGACATCAGTCAAAGTTAAATGTGGTGAGAGCTCTGTGAGCGTCTCTTATTTGGATGTCATCTTCAGAATGCGTATCTATATTTTTCAATATATGAGACATTATCTATACAATAAGAGTAAAATAATTTCGAAGTAATTTTTTTATTGTATATTGACATAGATCATGTAATATAAAAACTTATATGTATAATTAACTATATATATACCATTGGGAGTATACCATTTACATGTGCTCCGATGTAGGACACGAATATATTGAGCACACACTACTGTCCAATATCTGTACTCTTCAATATCTGTATCAGTGTCAATCTGATGGGAAAAAACTTGAATTTCAGCCAACCATCTCGGTATGCATATGTTACCACATAATCTTGTTTAATATAACACACTCTGGTAGTTGGTCAAGTGGGAATAAACTAAATAAATTTCTATATGTATTTGCATCATAACAAAAGATTTTACACCAATATTCACGACACTTATGAGTTTGTTTATATCATTTCGCTCCAGTATCTGAAAGCTTCTACAAACTTACGCTTGAATAAGTAGTCAGCATTGGGGAATAAATTTTCGGCCCTGTCTATGAAAATTCTTCTTTAGTATGGCTTAGAGGTTAAACAGTGTAGACAGGTAATTATGGTGGAAATGCAACAATAATGATACGTATTTGATGAGTATGTAAATATTTAAGAGGCGCTTCAATTTCGGAAGAGAAATAATGTGCAATAAACGATATGTTATGTCCTTGAGGACATAACATATCAGTCGTTCTGAATAAGAAGCGTTGTAAAATTGTGTATTCAAACTTTCTTATTTCGTGTCTACTCCAATTAGAAGAAAGTTGAGAATTTGAAAGAAATATCATTGAAATCTAAATGTGATCGATCGCAATGATACAGCTTCCTTTATATTGTGTTCTACTGGAAAAAAACACAAGAAAAAAACGAATGAACTTTAGGAAAGCTATAAAAAGTATGACTAAGTCGCACAAGAATAATCATGTACAAAAGAAAAAAGAAACGAAAGAAAAGATGGATATACAATTCTTATACTATCTCGTGTGAATTGTGATTTTTCTGAAGCAAGAAAATGCTAGAAAATAATTACATTTAAAATATTCAGTGTAAGCTACAAGCCAGAGACATGTTTTCTTTCCTTTTCTTTCCTTTAGCTTCATTAAACATTTTTCTTTTTGGATTGAATTTCCTTTTAGACCATTAACTGAAAAGTCACTGAATTCGAATTCCAGGAATATTTGTGCTAAAATAATATTCTAGTAATACAAAATGTTGCTACATTGAAGGTCAGCTTGCAACCCGTGCAAAACAACCTTATGAGAATGAAATAAAAAATATAAACAAATTTTCTAATAAAGTTTCATTGTGGCAAAACCAGTTATATCAAGGATTTATCAAGCTTAAATAATTTATTTTATATCAACATGTATGTCTCTCTCTGAAAGGGACATATATAAATTTGTTATAATCTGTAATCGATAATATTGAAATATATGCATTATAAATTTAGATGTCAGTAGGAAAAATAAATGCTAATATATATTATTTAACGGAAAATAAAAAGAGGATTCAATATGTATCCATGCATTTTAATCTTTTGTATATATTGCCGAAGATATCGCTATTATCAAATACACTTCAACTCTATGACAGATAAAGTTAGCGTGTATAAACAGTCAATATATATATATATCATACATCATATAATATAGCATGATATATATACATCATAAAATATGACATGATATATATATATATGTACATCATATAACATTATATAATATATATACACATAATATAGTAAATACATATATATTATATGTATAAATGTATGCATATATATACATTCATATATATATTATATATGTGTAGGTATATAAATAAACATTATTGCATAGACTTATATATAAATCTATATACTCAAGTATATATATATGTACGTATATGACAACATATATACATGAATAATCGTATATATATATAAATGCACAAACAAACACACAGTTGGCGGCTGTGACTTTAAGTTTCTCCGGTGTTCTAACTATCTATTTTGTCGATTTACTGCAACTTTTAAATGTGTAGACAGGATGAACGATAATCCCTGTTTTACGTGTCCACTCAGTAAGGCAGTGATTGGATCCTTTATATATGGTTTGCTTGATTTTAGAATTCATATACACTTCCGTATATTAAAGTTTGGGATGATGATTTCTATTAGATAAATATCATCCGAAGCAACATAATTTATTTCTTCTCTATCAGTATATATCTATATGTAAAAATATATACTTCTTTTAACTAGATGGTATTAATTTCATGGTTCAATTATGTGTGGCCTGTTGAATGTATGAACACTTGAATCTTTTTTCTCATTGCATGATGACAAAAATATATTCACATCGGGCATGTTGTTTACTAGCTTAATAATGTTTAATTTTCTGCGTATAAATTTGTATTTGTAATTGTAGAATTATATTTCTAACACTCTCAGTGCTATCATGCAGAGATGCTTCCCTTTTCTTTACATTCCAGTAATATTTTATCTATAACAAAGTGATAAGATTCCTTTTGTATGAAAAGATTTTCTGAAATATTCCATTGGCATATTTCTTCAGTCTTAGCTGATATATTGATACAAGGCTACATATAAGAAAAAATATTTTTCCAAGTAAACGTCTATTTTTATATCAGTATGCAGAATAAAACTTTATGGCAAAATTAATAGCACTGCACGCCACAGGCCAAAATGAGTTCTCCCTATTACATTCAGAGAAAAAAAAAGAATGCAGAGACATTTATAAACTTAATATATTACCCATCTTTTAAACGAAATATTGAAAGACAATATCGTAATCAATGAAATGTATCGAGCGATAAGATCGATATTGTACCGTGATAACAATTCATTTCAAGTGTA
>NC_042997.1:124182224-124187224 GCF_006345805.1 Octopus sinensis | reverse complement strand
TTTCGAGCGGAGCTCTTCGTCGGAAACATAGAAGAAGAAAAGATCTAGAGAAGGGGAGACAGAGGAAAAAAAATCGCCAACGGTACACACGAGGTCACATTTTGAAAAATGTAGATATATACTAAGCACCCCCGTGTTTTGCACTTTTACATATCGTTTTTTTTAATGGCTGATTTCGTCATATTGTTGGGATTTCATACCGCCCCTCCTGTATATGAAATATCCCTTGACTGTTGCTGAGCCATGAGTTCGTCCGCTAGTGAAGAGAAATGAATGTTTAACTCTCTTTTGAAAACATTTATGTTCACATTGTATAGGTTTCTTAATTATTTTTGCCTGGGTATTATAAGAACTGTCGACTTTTCCATCCTAAACTATTGCAATACATGATCCTCAATTTAGGCAGGGTGGGCCGTACGTTTATTACAATATAATGGCTTCTAGTTCCAGTATTTTTATAACAACAAATATATCAACAAATTAGATGCCTGCTCTTCAAGAATTTGTCCCCCTCACTGTTGCTTGATAACCGATGTTGGTGTATTTGCGTCTCCATAACTTAATGGTTACGATAATCTAGAATAAGTACTAGACTTACGAAGAATAAGTCTTGGCCTCGATTTCTTCCACTGAAACCCCTTAAGGTTGTGCTCCAGCATGGCCACATTCAAATGACTGAAACATGTAAAAGAATAAAAGAATAAATATGTGTTTGGGTGGAGAGAAGTGATTAGATAAATATATGAAGAGCAAGCCTTTGACTCTTCCTTTAGAATTGATGATACATACAGAATACTGTATTCTGTATTTCTGTCAATAAGTCTAATATTCACAAAGGTCAAATATGAATTAGAATCACGTGTTTGCTTGGCCATTGAGCATATTTCATCATGATTTAATATCATGTTATATATATCTCGATGTACGCTATGTCGGGTATATTTGAAACTGAAGTCAGATTTTAGAGAAGATGTTATTCTTTAAAATACTTTTGTGGGTGTATGGCAATATCGATTACAAGAAAAATACATTAATGTTATGGTATCAATTGTATTCAATATATTCCATATTCTTTCTACTAAAATCTGAAAAGACAATTTTCTAATCAAGTGAGTTATTTCTGGGAATTAGTGGTATCTGCTCTGGATTATGTTTAAATGTCAGATATTCTTGAAATAGAATATATTGGAAAGTTCATCGAAAAATCTGGTGAAATAAGACAATTAGTTCTTTACAAAATCATTATTCTATAATATGTTAAAGCAGAAGAAAAAAAATAAAACAAGTAAACATAAAAAAATCCGCATCGTGTAAAGTTAAGAAAATATGATTTCGTTCATTTAAATTCCATAATTTTATATTTTCCTATATTTTCTATGAAATGATTTTTCCAAATATAATTTGTGGCTGACAATTATTGTTTAAAATATTTCATTGTATGTTAATTATAGTTAACATAGTATTCTCCAAATAGCAAGATATTGAGGAAGAGTTAATGATAGTGATGTTGACCCTCTTCATGAGGATGATCCTAATGTTAACCACTAGTTTTCTAACCTATACCTGATATTAAATACCAGGCACCTTAATGTACACCAAACTCTAAGTAAAGTTCTTACTCGAAATTAGGGTGAGTTTTCAATTGTAATATTTGAGGGATGGAATGCGGCGAGCTTGGCAGTATCGTTAGCATGCCGGGCAAAATGCTTTGCAGTAATTCGTCCGTTTTTACGTCCCGAGTTCAATTTCCGCCGCCGTCGACTTTGCCTTACATCCATTAACGGTTGATAAATTAAGTATTATGTGGGCACTAGAGGTCTATTATTGTCAGTCACAAATTATATTTGGAAAATGATTTCATGGAAAATATGAAGTTCTGGAATTTAAATGTACGAAATCATATTTTCTTAACTTTACACGATGCAAAATTTTTTAATGTTTGCTTGTTTTATTTATTATTTTTTTTCTGCTTTAACGTATTATAGAATAATGACTTTGTAAAGAACTAACTGAAACTGTTGGCCTTTTGTCAAAATTTGACGCCAATATTTGAGACATGCATGAAACTGGGTCTAAAGTGTTTACTAAATAATTCACCGCCACCATTTGTAAGTTGAAACATATTGGTTCAAGTCAGCAAGTTGAAATTTCTAAACACTCACCAAATTTAGGCACTCAACAATATGGAAAATAAAATGACCGAAGGGAAATAACACAGTTTCGCTAATAGGTGTTTTAAGTAAGTCAATTATCCTATGCATATGACATTCAGTGCGGCGCAGTTTATTTAATTGTCTAAATTCACAGAAGGGAATGCTTTCCAACCAATTACGGAAAACTTTGATACTATAATCTGTTGTGTCTGGGGAGAGTCATCCTCTTTTGGTGCCTCAGAATTTAACACACCAGTAAAATTTCCACTTATTTCTTTTTTAGCAACGAAAATTTTGGAAAAATAAAAAAACAAATAAGTGGAAATTTTACAGGTGAGTTTTTTAAATTATAAGGCACCAAAAGAGAAAGACTCTCCCCGACACAACAGAATATACTTCAACACACGAACTCACATGGAGAATCTTGCAAACCAAATCCAAAAATGAAATTTGACAATATAGTTCTTAGTTAATGTTGTTAAATTCTCAACGTTTATGTGTCATGTGAGCTAAATTTCTATATTCTGCAAAGTAGTTCAACATAGGTGTCTTTTTTGTCAAAGAAGAAATCTTTTGTAACGTGTTGTCTAACATGAGTGCTATTCCATTGAACAGCTACCTATGTATATGCCTATATATCACTTTATACATACACCAATTAATTTTACCTATCTATCTCTCTGTCTGTGTTCATTTTGAAGTGGCATCATATCTACGAGGAAATTCTTATTTCTACAGGGAGTCTATTAATTACAGAGAGGGTGCTCTGGCTATATGTTATATATAAACAGCCATATCTATCTATCTATCTATCTATCTATCTATCTATCTATCTATCTATCTATCTATCTATCTATCTATCTATCTCTCTCTATATATATATATATATATATGCGTGTGTGTGTGTGTGTAGATATATGTATATATGTACATATACATATACATATTTATATACATACATGTATATATATATATATATATATATATATATATATACACACACACACATATATATATAATATATAATATATATATATATATATATCTATACAATATGTTACATTACTCGGTAGTCAAGATAAAACTCTGAGTCAGATGCCGAAGTGGAAATCCACAACACCATCTCTTCGGTTATCTGGCTATTTGAAAACGTTATGAAAAATACCGTTAAAAATGAGGGAAATTACTCTGTTATAACTCTGCTTTGCCTGCGTACTTATACATCGCTCGCATTTTTCGTCATAAAAATTATATAAAAATACATAAAAATATATAAAAATATATAAAAATATATAAAATCTTCTTGGGACATAACACAGAAAGCATGTTCTATCCGTTTTCTTTAGGGGACCAAAAACGTAACAGAAATTTAGTCACATGTGGGCATGATCCGAAAAGCTCTGTCCTTGTATTTAGACATGTGGTAGGGTCTAAGCTGCTTTTCCAGATAAGCCATCTCTCCATGTCGCATAAACCGCACCTTCCGCTGCCGTTAGTATAGGGCTTAACTGGCCAAAATCTTCATTGTATGTTATAATCGACACCTTTATCTCTTAAAGACCAAATATGATTGGATAATTGTGTTGCTTTTCTTTTGTTCCAGTGCCTAAAGCTCAAAGTGTGGTTATTGAACCTGGCCTTGAAATTACCCTCTGTCAGGCCCACGTATTTCTTCGTCGAAACGGTGTCTTTAGTGGTTATAGGTTTACGGTAGCTTCATATATGATGGTCTTGGACATGCAAGCTCCATTTAGCGGGCACAATTCTTTATTCCTGCATGAACAGTTTTCTTCTTGTGTTTTTTGTATGTTATGATTGATTATGTTTTTAAAATTGGTAGTTGAACTAAAACTAATTTTTAAATTGTGTCTATTAAAGAGTTTCCTATAAGCATGGTTAACTGGAAAATGTCTATCTATCAGTGCTAGGAAATATTTACCTATATTGAAGGCCACCTCGGGTGAGTAAGGGGGCGTAAACCAGATGACCTTCCTATTTCTATTATTCCTTTTCCTTATTGTTGGGCTGGTGATAGGTGTATATTTTATTTTTTCGCTAAAACCACTATCTTTTAAAGCTTTATTATAAACTGGGGCAACGCTATTGAAGATGTCCTCATTAGATGAGAGGCTAGAAATCCTCTTACTAATATTTTTAACTATATTTTTGAATACTATAGGGGGATGGCATGAACCTACATAAATAACTTAGTCTATCATTGGGCTTCCTATAAGGCTTATAAATATTATTATAAGATCTAATTTCTTAGACGTTTCCTTAGATCTAATAATAATATTTATAAGCCTTATAGGAAGCCCAATGATAGACTAAGTTATATTAATGTAGGTTCATGCCATCCCCCTATAGTATTCAAAAATTTAGTTAAAAATATTAGTAAGAGGATTTCTAGCCTCTCATCTAATGAGGACATCTTCAATAGCGTTGCCCCAGTTTATAATAAAGCTTTAAAAGATAGTGGTTTTAGCGAAAAAATAAAATATACACCTATCACCAGCCCAACAATAAGAAAAGGAATAATAGAAATAGGAAGGTCATCTGGTTTACGCCCCCTTACTCACCCGAGGTGGCCTTCAATATAGGTAAATATTTCCTAGCACTGATAGATAGACATTTTCCAGTTAACCATGCTTATAGGAAACTCTTTAATAGACACAATTTAAAAATTAGTTTTAGTTCAACTACCAATTTTAAAAACATAATCAATCATAACATACAAAAAACACAAGAAGAAAACAGCTGTTCATGCAGGAATAAAGAATTGTGCCCGCTAATGGAGCTTGCATGTCCAAGACCATCATATATGAAGCTACCGTAAACTCTATAACC
>NC_042997.1:124177224-124179724 GCF_006345805.1 Octopus sinensis | reverse complement strand
CTATTTTCTCGTCTACTTCCATAACCCTTGAGTATTCCTCCTAAGAAACCGAGGTATGCATTAAATGTAGTAAAGCACTTTATTCATAGTTGAAAAGTAAGTGAAAACTTTGTTGTCATCGAAAATATGTTTCATTGCAGCACCGCCGTTTTTCCCACTGTAATGTGTCGTAAAATTAATGTATTCAATTGTGGTGATTGGATGCACATGGTGTGTGATCGAATTTTCCGCTTCCTTATGGGATATGGGATTTCTTCGCGGATAAGATGGTCTGTTTTCAGCCATTTGATTCCTGGTTCGTTGCATTATCTCTTCGACAACTGTTATCTATAAATCATTGGCTCAAGTAATACAACAGTCTAACTTGTAAAGTAATGATGAGGATCACTTTCTGTATGTATATACGTATTAGGTACGTACGTATGTATGTATAAAAGCGTGTGTATTTAGGCATTAGGGGAAATATATGAAGAGGCTTTTGTAAGGCATCAAATCGATTGATGATATATTTACAAGACATTGAAGAGACAACAAATACATAAATACGTATGAATGTAATAGGAACAAGGAAAGATCTAGAAGGTAGACGGTTTTACTCCTGAATAAGGCACCAGAAAATTCAAGAGAGCTTTAGAACAGAAGGGGATTGCGTATGACTGCAGGGACAAATACAATATATATAGAGAGACGTTAATAGATACTCAACCCAATTGGGAAAGTAAGATATTTTGAGGAGATTGATGAGGATAAAGACACACATACACACACACACACACACACACACACACACACACATATATATATATAGAGAGAGAGATAGAGAGAGAAAGGGAGAGAGAAAGAGGGAGAGAGAGATATGAAGGGAAATGAAAAAGGGCTACTAGTCGGATACACAGTAGGTGAGAAGAAGGGTCAGAATGAAAGAAGAAAATAGGGGTGTATGATAGATGGGCATGAAGTTAGCGGTGGGATAGAAAAAGAAATGGGAAGAATAGCATCGGCACGGATGCCTTGTAGGGGAGAATGATCATGTCAAATAGCTAGTAAAAGATGTGTAGAATCGTGAGAAATGAGCATTCATCAAATAAGAGAAGGTGCGTGGAATAATGTGTCGTTGGCAGCATTTCGTCCGACTTCACGTTCTGAGTTCAAATTCTGCTGAGGTCGACATTGTTTTTCCTCCTATCAAGGTCAGTAAAATAAGTAACATTTGAACATTGAGGTGGATATAATACCACTGAAACTTGTCGACCTGTGCGACAATTTGAGATCCATATCACTAGTACGTCTGCCTATGATAGCACCCCTCTATAATGTCACACAGAACTTCGCTATATATTAGACTATCAAAACAATATATTTATAACATATAGCATAAATTTAGAAAGATAGAGTATAGATCACAATATCGAACGATATTAATTATGATGTAACATTAAGATTGTTTTGAATCTGTAACACGATGTCCGTATGTATATATTTAGGTATATATATGCGAAATCCGATCAATAAGTATCCGGAATGTTGACATAGTAACGAAGCTAAAACACGCAGAGTGAAGCAGATTGGCATAGATTGACGTTAAGCTCTGCTGTGCATGCGTACTAATTTTTAATACTCTAGCTTACTTCGGCTGTTTACAGCAGTGCTGGGAAGGAAGGTGTGTAGCGCATGATAGTTGCGTTAACCATGACAGAGAAGGTTGTCATGGTGACACATGCTCAGAGGCATACGCAATGTTGCAGAAAGTGTATGGAGAGATGTGTATGAGCCGCACACAAGTGTACAAGTGGTTCAGACGTTTCAAAATTTGGCCGAAAATACATCGATATTGACGAACGTTTGCGGAGATCTGCAACCAGCAGAACTAAGTAAAACTTTGCCGCAGGTGTGCATGCAGCAGTGAGGGGAAATCATCGAATCACCATCCGTGAGATATCAGAGGATGTGCAAATTCATTACGTTTCAGTTCAGTACATAATCATTGAAAATGTGTCTATGAGTTGCGTGTCTCCCAAGTTTGTGTCAAAACTGCTTTCAGCTCATCAAAAAGATACTCAAGTATCAGTCGTACAAGATCTGCTTAATTGTGTGGAGAACAATGAAGACTTTTTGAAAACTTCATGTAGACCTCTGAGCTGGTATCGTTAAGCATTTTAGCAAAATTTGATGCCAATTCTCTGCTTATCGTTCTCTGCTATGGTTAATGTGACGGTAACACACTACACACCTTTCTTCCAAGCATTGCTGTAAACACTGGAAGGGGGCTGGAGCACTCAAACATAATGTACGTGAACAACAGAGGCCAAGTTCAATCTGTGCCAAGCAGCTTTGTTCTGTATGCTATAGATTTGTTACTATGGTAACAGTTGTGACTCTTATTGAGCAGACCGTGTATATATACATATATACATACGAATTTGTATGTATACACACATATATACACATGCATATATATATATATATATATATATATATATTATATATATATATATATATA
>NC_042997.1:124172224-124174724 GCF_006345805.1 Octopus sinensis | reverse complement strand
CTCTTTGTGTAACTTTCAATGCCAAACTTTGTCAGAAGGCCTTCCAGAATTTTCCAGATGTATATTGCTGCATGTCTTTCCCGCCTGTATAATTCAGACAGTCCAGTGAAATGTTGATACTAGGCCAACAAGCTGGGGGAAGTGGACAATCGATTATGTCCGTCCCAGTACCAAACTGTTTTTTATTTTATGGATCCCCCAAAAATAAATGTAAAAGCCAACTTCAGAGCAATTCGAACTGACAATATAAATACGGACGAAGTGCCGCTAGCATTTTTCCCAGCATGCTAACTATTCTTGTCAGCTCGTCACCTTAATATCTATCGTAATAATATCATGGCAAACATACATAAATCAGAGTAGGTTTAAATTTTCGGGAAGCTGCTTTATAAAAAGCATATCGTAATCGTATCGTTTTATTTTATTCAACGAATAAAACTAAGGGGACATTTTCGTAAGATATTTAGAAATCAAAAAACCTTCCTAGAATACAATTAGAACAATAGAAATCATAAATCTGAAACAATAGACTGCGCATGTCCAAAGAAAAACGGAACTTCTGCGGTGGTTGTGGAGTGAAGGGATGTAACGTAAATGAGATTAAAATCAATGTAATAATATTTACACGGTTATAAAATAAAGATTCGATAGAGAAAGAAAACTAATTCTGAGAAGATGGAATCATTATGAATAGAATTAATCCTATTTTAATACGTTTGTTTCCCTTGCATACTAACGTGCTTACGGATTATAAAACTAATCAATATTTAGAAACAAGTAATGAAACTCGTCCTACATATCTTATAGTCTCTTACCTGTTCTAACCAAAATATTTGTGTGTGGCTTGCAGAGGTAAAAGAGTAAAAAGAAAAAAATGAGTGAAATGGTAACAGAGTAAATTTATTTACAAAATTATTTCCATATGAAAATGTCCTCTTTGATGTAAATTGAACACGTTTAGTGAAACCTAGTTTTAACTATATTGGATTTGCAATAATTCTATGTTCAACAGGAGTTACTGAAATTGCTAATATGTGTATAATAACTATGGTAGACAGATATTTGTGAAGCCGTCTTCATGCCAAAAACATTTTTCCCTATCGTGAGTGCTTCTTTGTGGTGTACTTAAACTGAATTTACCATTGTTTATACCAACGATCACATGTGTACAATGAATAATTGACTCCGAATCAAATTTAAAGATAAATCAAGACGTTTAAAGATAAAGACTAGACTGCCGAACGAATCTAGCAAACATGAGGGAAATAAATTACTCGTTAATGCTACCGTACATCTGATAAATGCGTCATCTAACTTTTACGGTAGCTATTATTAACTATATTGTCTTGGGCATTTGGAATTTTACTATTTCATATTGCAGAGAATGAATAGTTGCAAACTGGAAACGACTTGCAAACTTCTCAGCTGAGTGTACAGTAATCTATTAGCTAAATCACGGTTTATGATAGATATAACTTAAAAACATCAAATATATGTTTATTGCTGTGAACATGCAACTTAATGTGGCGTATTGGCAGGGTCGTTTGAGGGTTGAATAGAAAGCTTCACGCTATGATTTCTGAAGATTTCTCAGCGTTATGAGTTGAAATCATGCCTGCATCTACTGCACCATTTTTCCGATCAGTGTTGATAAATAAGCACCAATCGAGGGTCGTTACATGGCGCAAATTTGAGCGGATGCCTCGGCGTATTTATCGCCACTTCCTTTATAGCCTGTATGGGTGGTAGACTTAATCTTTACCCTGGATTAAATTCACCACCCACCACCTTGGGCGTTAGATCATCACTTGGAGGATGCCATTCCTCCTACCGCTCACCAACATCTGAAGTTTTGTGAGGTGGCTTCCATTTTGACTAAAAACAAAAATATGAAAAAAACTTAGGAGAAAGAAATATTATTAGGAATAATATTTCTTTCTCCTAGAATATAATTCACTATATGTATATTTGCTACGTGCTTAAAAAACAATGCAAGTTAGTACATCAATACGTCATAGATGATAAGAGAGGATTATTGACAGAATATACATCAGATACTTCGATTTCTGTGTATCTGTCGATAATACTAGATACATGTTTTTTTAGGCGCACAAACGTTTATATAATATTCTGGCATAGTTTTATATTTATAAGATATTTGGAAACATATAATGTTTGCTACCGTTGATAACTGTATAAAACATATAAGATTCATGAGAGAACAAAAGGAAACAAAACCATACAATTTATAAATGTACAATTTAATACTTACTATCTTTCAATTCACTGCACGCAAGAATGAAAGCAATCGGTATTAGTCGCAAATGGATAATGCATACGACATAAATGTGTATACAAGCATTTATATTGTGGGGAGTGGAAAATCGTTTTTGCAGAAATATATTGAGTTCTCTTTTCCTTGAGTGGTCGTACTGAGTACTTCATACTTTTAGCATATCTATAATATCTCTCTCTCTCTCTCTCTCTCTCTCTCTCTCTC
>NC_042997.1:124147224-124167224 GCF_006345805.1 Octopus sinensis | reverse complement strand
TTAACACAGATCAATTCACATTTGGAACTTGTGAAAAGTCTTGCTTATCCACTCACAGATTGCACTTGTAATGTACGAATTAGCAGGTCGATTTCTCTTTCTGAAAACCCCAGTTTATCCAGATTCTTCTTTAAGTATTTACTAACAAGACCTAGTGATCCTATTATTATTGGTATGAATATGAATTCATAGTCTGGATATAGAAGCTGGAGTTTTTGAAGCTGTTTTCCATAGATAAACTCTTTTTCTTTGATTTTCAAAGAGAATTGATTTTCAAAGAGAAATCAGCTGCAGGGCAGCTGATTTCTATGATGCTTGTCCCAAACAACAATATCCGACCTGTTATGTATACATTTGACAGAAGTTTTGATAAGAATATTCCAGCAGTATTCCTTGAGTTGATGTTTATGCATGTATTCCATAAAAATGATATTCTAAGCTTATTTCAGGACAGTCTTTTTGCGAATGGCATTGTAAATTATTTTAGCAACAACATCGTGCCAAATAGGAAGTTAGTACCGTGACGATATCTTACGACAGCTGCTAATCACATGCGTGATGTCTTCCACAGATATCTGTCATAGCCTACACATGCGTTTGCACTTTGGGATTACAAGAGCGCCACTGCCGCTCTTGTTCACCGGGTACTTTATGCAAATCTCTTGTTCCATACATACATACATACATACATTCATACATACATACATACATACTTACATACATACGTACGTATGTACGTATGTATGTATGTACTTATAATTCTATGAATGAACTTTAGTTGGCAGATTCAAGTCAACTTTTAAGAAGGAAATTTTTTAATGATTTCTTTTATCACAGTGTCCAACAAGAATTCGGATTCGAAATTGAATTGCAGAAGTAAAATCACCTGTCATTAGGCTAATGCTATTAGAGTATCTAAGAATATGAATAATGAATGTTTGTGAGTAACGGAGTATTTTAGGAAACCAAAGTTAAATTTAAACTATATATAGATACACATCTGTGTAAGTTTTAAAAGATGTGCAACATAGCAATGCAGTCTACATTAGCTGTTGACATGGACCACTTGGTATCGCAAGTAGTTCTTTCTACCACGTAAAACAATACACAGAATTATCTGCTATAGATTCAGTGTCAGTTTCGCCTCGTAAACTGTAATTACAAATGGATCCCCTTCCTAATATGCTCCTTTCCAGTATACTCATTATCATTTGTTATTATTTAAGTTGGCAGCACACATTTGGCAAATTATAGTCTATGTCATCGAAACTTGAAGTGATGTAGGGCTTAATTACCAGCTAATAAAGGATTCTAGGTACTACAATAAGCAACGATTGACATTTACTTTCTTTGGTTTGTACACTGGCGCCCATATACATTAATATAAATACAAGGGAAATTTGAAATAGTTTTAATCATAAAACAAATACAAATGTGTGTATGTTTCTTTCTTCACACTGGCAAATGCGACTTTCTAATAATTATCACATTCTGTCAAAGTTTCTTATACCATAGTATATACCTTCAGAATTTACGTTTTACTGTCCACTGGCTTTTGAATCTATTTCTTATCAGCGTACTTTGGCATTATTTAATGTTTTACATCAGGTAATACCGATGGGAGACCGAAAAGTATAGGCGATGTAAAACTGGTAAATATACATTTAGATATGAGGTTAATAGCCTGGAAAATTATAATCGTTATAAAAGCAACTCAACTCGTACGTTTAAACATTTGTAATTTAAAATGTAATGACTATAACAAATAGTTGTTTCGTTTTTTTTTCTTCTTCCGTTGAATAAACATTTGAGTTAATGGGAAGAGAAATATATTATTTAGAAAATTATTGAATGTATACTTTTCTTTCTTTCATGAGACATTATAGGTCAGTTTGAGAAAGAGAGAAAAACGTCTGAAAAGAATAAACGATATAGATAATGGTTTAAGTGAGATACCAGAACTTGCTTTCAGCATCAATTTTTAACAAGCTGTCTACATCCATTCTTCCAAATTGAAGGAATTTTTTATTGAAGAAATCAATATTGATACTGTTGTCGTTCAATGAGATATTTGTTAGTAATGATATGTGTGTAACAATGACAGTTTGGTAATATTGCCAGTATAACACAGCAATATCATATTTGGAGGACACCAGTTATTTAAAAGATTTTAAACGATTTTATGAAAAAGAGGATCGGTTTTGTTGAAGATGCTTAGCATCACGTAAATTCATATCACTTCTTGAAAGCAACATTCTAAATTCAGCGGATAACAATTAATTAAACACTATTCACTCGTTCAGATAATGCAGCTATACATGCACAAGCATTTATCAACCAGAAATAGACATAATATATAAAAAGAAAAGAACAAAAAGAAAAGAAACAGGCAGTACCTGAGGCAATAGCGCTGCTCCTTTTTCTAAATTCCTAAAGAATAACAAAAAATAAAACTAATTTGTGCGTGCATATAAATTAGCAATAACATCTATCTATCTATCTATCTATCTATCTATCTATCTATCTATCTATCTATCTATCTATCTATCTATCTATCTATCTATCTATCTATCGTCAGTCTTTCTGTTTGTCTATCTATATATCTGTCTATCTATCTATCCATCTATCTATCTATCTATCTGTTTATCTATCTATTTATGTATCTATCTGTCTATCTATCTATTTATGTATCTATCTGTCTATCTGTCTGTCTTTCTATTTCCTTGCCTGTCTACCAATTTAAATATTTATGTATGGAGGCGCAAATGAATGTGGAATGCGTAACTTTTGGCACATACATGATTATGTATCAGCATATCTACTCAATATATAAGTAAAGAGAAATACACAAATACACACTCACACGCACACACTCTTATAACATGTATGTATATATACAACAATAATTATACGTTTCGTAAATCAGAGTTCACCATTCGTTTTTACTTTTTTGTTTATTTTGAGTTCACCGTGTGTTCAACTATCAAGTTATCGCCTTGTTCAGCCAATGAAGTATATAAGGTTTTTCAGGTTTTAACCGTTCCTCCTATATATTTTTTGACAAAACATTATTTACAATGAAGTTTATCAGCTGTTTTCGGTCGAAGAGTTTAAATAAGTATTTTGTGTGCGAAAATAAAGGGGAGAGAGATAAAGAGAATAATAACAACAAGGGAAAAGGTTAACAGCCAAACGGCTGGATGGATTCGCGTGAAAAATGGTACACCTGTGGAGACAGGTGCATATATTGGAATGCAGTTTGTATTTTTTTCCTAACCCCCATACTTACCGAGAAAATCGATTAAAACATTTCTAATGGAATTTACCTCTTCCTCTGCCATTAAAACAACCAGTTGCTTAGGAGCTGTTTTCTGACGGGGTAGGGTCAGGAAAGTTTCATATAGCCAGAGGCTCCAATCGAAACAAGGGACCCGAAATGATAAGGTTGACAAACGCTGTTATAGATTATGCCTAACCGAAAACGATCACAGCCACATCATCCAAACAGACCGGGTGAAACTGGGCTTAGCTGCTAGTTGTCTATAAGAACATGCAGTATGCGAGTAGATATGTACGTTTAGCTAGGTTTATATATCATGGATGATTATATTCTCATCCATGCGTCTGTAAATATCTTTGTATATGACGACGTACTAAACTGCATCTTTGAGCTGAACAGACGGACCACACATCTGATAAAACATAGGGCCATTGCAATGGTTTTGCTGTGACCCACAGATTTGAATACAAATCGCTTTTATTTAGAAATACAGTGGCAACAGAAATGTTATTTTATCTTCTTCCTTTCACTAGTAGGTATAAAACCTAACACTTTAACTCAATTTGAAGTCGTAGAATCATACATACATACATACATACATACATACATATACATACATACATTCATGCATGCATACATACATACATACATACATACATACATACATACGTACGTACGTACATACATACATACATACATACATACAAACATACATACATACATACATACATACATACATACATACATACATACATACATACATACATACATACATACATACATGTACACGTGCGAATATCTCTTTGAAAAATCAAAGAAAAAAAGATTATCTATGGACAACTACTTCGAAACCTCCAGCTTCTATATCCAGACTATGAATTCATATCCACACCAATAATTATTGGAGCACCAGGTTTTCTCAGTAAATGTTTAAATGAGATTCTGGATAAACTGGGATTTTCAGAAAGAAGTATCGATCGGCTAATTCGTACTTTACAAATGCAGTCTCTGAGTGGAACATAAAAAATTTGCAGCACTTTTCTCAAGTTCCAAATGTGAATTGATCTGTGTTAACTACATCCCAAAGATGGGGCCTTGTATTTCAATTCGAAACTGTCTCCCCGCTCTGTGGAAGATTTGTAATAATTAAAAAAGAACAGATGCAAATTTGCAGGTGTACCTACATACACATGTACTGGTGGTGCTCTAGCATGGTCACAGCCATTGGGCTAAAACATATAAAGGAAAAAAATGATATATTATTACTAGGAGAGTCAATATTGCTACCAGAAGAAAATCCATATATCCTATATAACAAGCATGCCATTTGAGAACACCGAATTCTGCCTTATCAGCCTTTAGAAATCCTCTCATATAAACGTTTCATGAACGAAAGCAGATATACATCGTAGAAGACGTTAATCGTCTGTCATTGAGGCCAGAAATCCCATATAAGATGATTTCACCCTAATGGAAAAGATCAGTGGAACGTGTCCGGTCATCACATGCCAGTCATTTCTCACTGTTATGATATATATAATATCAGCATCTTTTCAGGCTCGTAGGCTTAAGTAAAATGAATTAGCGACCGATGTAGTAGTTGTGTCAAAAGCCAATTTTTATATCAAACTTAACGTGGTCGTCTTTTTATAACGCCCCACACTGCGTCAATATCCTTGAAAGAGATTCACATAGGAGCATAACAACATACATAGGGAAGTAAAAATAAATCTCTGTTGATTCATCAGACGCATTACAGTACAGGATCCTATATAAATGTAGAATTTTCCTTAATATAAAATACCTGAAAGCCTCTGAATTCCACTTGTCAGATTTACTCTTTACTGATCATCAGTTAGAAAACCAACCTTGTTCACCTGTTGAAATTTTCATTCTTTGAATATCTTTTTTATAAATGAAATGAAAATTTGAAAAAGAAATTCTTATCCTTGTGTTCTTTTGCTCATCAATCTTTGCGAAGGATACGTGCAAAAAAAAAAAAAAAAAGAAACCGACTGCCTCAAGCTCATGTTTTTGATTTCATTTCTGGCATGATAGTAATATTACAAATGTCTTAAACTTCATGCGTGCGAAGTCATGAAATTACGTTACTATTTATGTAATGTTTTAAATAAAACTTTTAAACAATAAGTCTAAAAAAGAAAAAATTAAAACAATGGGTGTATACGTGCGTGTTTATTTTCCACGCGCTCGTACAGATGCATAGGCATACACATATGCTCGATTACACACATATATACACAAAAGTATATATATATATATCTATACATATAAACATATACAGTTATTAAACGTGTGGCTGTGTGTGTGTCTGTGTGCATGTATGTATGCACACTAAAAATAATACACTAAATACAGAGCTGTAAAAATCATGCAACACTTTTCGAGCAAGATAAATATCTGTGTTTGTCTCCACATCATCGCTTGACAACCGATGCTGGTGTGTTTACATCCCCCGTAAGTTAATGCTTCAGCAAAAGAAACCAATAGAAGAAATACTAGGCTTACAAAGAATAAGGCCTGGGGTCAATTTCTTTCAAAAAAAAAAAAACTTTTAAGGCTGTGCTCCAACATGGCCGTAGTCAAATGACTGAAAAAAGTTTAAGAATAAAAGAATAAAAGAAAAAAGATACACCAATATTTATATTTTAATTACTGTTTTTATCTTTCCTGCTGATTGCCGTCTAATTAGTCATGGTAAACATAAACATAGATGTCGCTCCAGCTGGTTGCAATATGTCCCTGTGTCTCTTTCGCTCTGTCTGTGTGTCGTTCTCTCCATACTCACGCACATATATAGAGGGAGAGAGGGAGAAAGAGAGAGAGGGGGAGAGAGAGAGCAAGATGCGGCGTGGGAAGCGGGGATACGCCAGGTTTAAAAAGTCCATGACACGTAGTATATCACGTCAGCGCAACTACGATTCCATCAGGAGTTAATGACCCCACGATCATCACTACCAACACTACCACTAGATACACCCCCCATATATATATATATATATAGATACACAAGCACTCACACACACACAGACACAAACATAAACACACGCACATACAAACATACACACACATACAGACATACACACGTTTATATAAACGTTCTTTAACTTCTTTACTCAAAGCATTTCTTGTGATTCATGGATTATATTTCTGACAGTCGAGATCATGTATCGCGTTTCATCAATCAAACTTTAAGTGACCTTTACTACTTTATAGAAAGGAATCAGCTTTGATGTCGTCCACATCAAACAAAAAAAAAAAACATTATTGTGAGACATATAAATCAACACACACAAATGCATAAAGATAGACTAATAGATATATACATTGGTATGCTGTGTATTATTGGCGAGGCATTTTTGTGAATTTAAAGATTTAAATATAAACTCAGTCACAATAGCAATTGTTTTCAGATTAAATGAACCATCTCTCTAAGACACCATATCTTTGAACCTGGAAAACAATCTTCAGTTTGGTTATCTCTCCTGCTACATTCGTTATCAATGTATATGTTCTTAAATGACAGGTAATTTCCTTTATTTGGATGCATCATCATTAATTGTATAAGTATAAGGGCCGTAACACTTTTAGCAACATTTTGCACTTGAAATGTAATATTTTTCTCATATCTTGATCTAGGTGTATTACTGTCATTGTGTAAGTAACAATTTCTAATTATAACTGAAATAAGTTGTGAATAGTATCATTCACAATTATTAATATAATCAACTATCGTATTGTCATTTTGACAATTAGATAAATGACAAGCGATAAGAGTGTTTATCTTACAAATATATTTTGACTTATCTCCAAAATAGCAGCGTCCATTATTGAGCTAGACTTTAAAACAGTAAGAGAACAATGAATCGTATAATTTATATTGATTGTTTTAATAACTGCAGGAAAATTTGAGAATATTCTTCCCAAGTACTTCTTGTACCAGAGTCTCTTGCACATTTGAAGAATAGAACAGCTGATCATCTATAAAGTATATAGTATCTGGGCCTATTTCTGAATTAATCCCAACCACTTGGTTGCGGGTTCGGTCCCACTGCGTGACACCTTGGGGAAGTGTCTTCTACTATAGACTCGGGCCGACCAAACCTTATGAGTGGATTTCGTAGACGGAAACTGAAAGAAGCCCGTTGTATGTATGTATATATATATATATATATATATATATGTGTGTGTGTGTGTGTCTGCGTTTATCCCCCAACGTCGCTTGACAAACGATGCCTGTGTGTTTACGTCCCCGTAACTTAGCGATTCTGCAAAAGAGACCGATAGAATAAGTACTAGGCTTACAAAGAATAAGTTCTGGGGTCGATTTGCTCGACTAAAAAAGGCGGTGCTCCAGCATGGCCACAGTCACATGATTGAAACAATAAAATGTAAATGTAAGTAAAAGTATGTGGCGATGCGAGTTACGTATATGAAAGTGCATTCTTAATCTCAAACATAAAAAATCAGCGTGCACTATATACTCCGTGCATGCCCTGTTATTCTTAATTTGCAAGCTATGTTTGCCACCTGGATAATCTCTTCTCATCATCCATATCGTTTCTCGCACAATATTACCATCGTAAACATTTTTCCAATGCTCTCTCTTTCTCGAAGTAGATGTGTTCAATAATTATCACCCTATGTAATCAATAAGTATGTAATCAATAAGATGTGTTCAATACGTATCACTATCAATAAGGTGGCGAGCTAGCTGGCAGAAACGTTAGCATGCCGGGCGAAATGTTTAGCAGTATTTCGTCTGCCGTTACGTTCTGAGTTCAAATTCCGCCGAGGTCGACTTTGCCTTTCAATAAGTACCAGTTATGCACTGGAGTCGATATAATCGACTTAATCCGTTTGTCAGTCCTTGTTTGTCCTCTCTGTGTTTAGCTCCTTGTGGGTAGTAAAGAAATAGGTATTTCGTCTGCCGCCACGTTCTGAGTTCAAATTCCGCCGAGGTCGACTTTGCCTTTCATCCTTTCGGGGTCGATTAAATAAGTACCAGTTACGCACTGGGGTCTGTTTGTGTCTTTGTTTGTCCCCCTCTATGATTAGACCCTTGTGGGCAATAAAGAAATAAATATCACCCTATATTGACACTTATCGATATTGTCTCATCCGACACACAGGATATATAATTGTAGTTTATTTGCAGCTCCAAATTATTACTAAGGCTTAAGTCAAATTTACAGCTACAATTAAAATATTTGTTCCGCGATAAAAGGAAGCAGACTTTTTACTTTACACGTATTATTTAGGCAAGAAATAAAATAATAAAGATAATAAATTTTACTAATGTTGGCACGAGGCCAGCAATTTTAAAAGAGAGAGGCAAGTCCATTATATCGACTCCAGTACTTGATTAATACTTATTGTATCGGTTCCGAAAGGAGAGGTCAAACACAACAGTTCTGCGTTCTAAAGTAATAAGGACAATAGCAGTGGTAGTAGTGGTAATAGTAGTAGTAGCAGTAGTAGTAGTAGTAGTAGCGATCAGTACTACTACTACTACTACTACTACTACTACTACTACTACTACTACTACTACTACACTACTACTACTACTAACAACAACAACAACAGCAGCAACAGCAGCAACAACAACAACAACAACAACAGTAGTAGTAGTAGTAGTAGTAGTACTACTACTAATAATACTTCCTACTGTAGGCACGGCTTGAAATTTGCCGGAAGCAACTAGTCTATTACATCTAATCAAGTGTGTAACTGAAAAGGATGAAAGTTAGAGTCATCCTTGTCGGAATTTGAACTCAGTACATAAAGACGTACGATATGCCGCTAAGCAATTTTGAACTTACTTGTTTCAATGTTTGGCACAATGCGAGCAAGTTTTTAAGAGAGAGAGTAAGCCGATTACATCAACTCTAGTTTTCATCAAGTATTTATTTTTAATGACCCCCGAAAGAATGAAAAACAAAGTTGACTTCCACAGAATTTGAACTCGGAACGCAAAAACGAACGAAATTCCGCTAAACATTTTGCCCACCGTACTAACGATACTGCTATCTCCCTAAAGACAAACGAAATACCACTAATGCATTTACAAGTATGAAGCCCTATGTAATAATAATAGTGGGTTTATATTCTGGAAGGAACTTTTTTTTCTTTTAAATACCAACCAATTGATATTGTTGATGTTATCTGTTAACTGTCTCTTCTCAAAATTGCAGGCCTTGTGTCTATAGAAATAAGTGTTCCATATTCACTTTGCTCTGTTAGTAGGTTTTGATATATCATCATACTTTGGGTAAAATCTTTCGCAATTATCTTTCCATGTAACACTTATGCTATCTTTTACGCATTTCCTTGACTATATGAATCATTAACAACCACGTTTATAATGTATGTTTTACATATATTTCTCTGTATTTGTTTGCAATGAACTAAAAGTGCAAAGTCGGTATTCTTGATAATAGGCCATCTTCTCAGGAATGTAATGTAACACTGGTTTCTAACGATTCTCTTTATGAAAACCACCTGCTAAATGACGTATAATTCAATAAATTAGTAACATATATTCACTTTATTTTGTCATTTGGAAAGGTCAAAGTAATTTTCCTGAGTAATTTTCCAACCATTATGTAAAGAGATATTGCAATAGCAATATTCAAACATCGCAGAAATGTGAACAATAGCCATACATGAATCACAATTATCTACTCTAATAGCTTTTATTAGGAATAGGTGCGTAAATAATTCATTTCTTGAATTAATGACTGTTTACTTATTATTTGCAAATCCCCTTGGAGCTGTTGAATACTAAAGCAATGTATGAAGGTATTTTCATATTATAATAGAGAACAAAAATTTCTATTTCATTTATCAATATACAATAAAGGGTGAAAATTCAGGTGTATAGAATATCGCCATTGATATAATGTATGGAATTACACATAATTTATCACGTGTTTGTTGCACGAATATTCGTCAACCAAAATGTTATATATGAAATCGTGAATGTTATTATAAGCTATCATAACGGAATGGAGAAAATAACAAAAGAGGAGTTTTATTTACAACGGTCATATATTTATGATATGTGATATAGTTCCCATGTGCTGTATCGTATCAAGACTTGAATTTTCGAGTCTAGACGTTCTCATTTATAGCGTCGTTCTTGATTAATCCTACTTAATCTCTCTCTATATAAACCTGAAGTTGTCTGTGTATGGCAGGTTTGGTTGCCTTCAACTAACACTATCTACTCCGAGACACTGCGGCGCAAGTTGACTAAAATTGAGAGTATGATAGACGAAGGCTTGCTCTTCATTCTGTAAACGAAACAATTCAAATCGAACCATGTTAACACCAAAAATTATATACATCAAAAAGGTGCTTTTTTTCTATGAAAATCCGTATTTTTTACGATTTTTTTTACTGCTGTGTCGCCATTTCTCGGTGTATTTCAACCAGAAAAATGTTCACTAAAGTAGATTGCGCCTCAAGAAAGTAAGAACGAATCAGAACACTGGATAAGCTAATTTCTACAATGTCCACAAATATATCGTACTCGAACAGTTCCTTGTTACGCATTTTTGTATAAAGTACCTACTCAAGTAATTCATATGTTCTTAGAACATGTATAATAGCTCAGATCCCATTCTCTGAGATCCAGCTGTTCATTCTTAATATAACACTTCAATAAAAATTAAGTGTTTCTATGTTGAGAACACCGTTTTAGTCAGAGACAATGAAATTTCATGTATATAGTAGACAGTCACTTGAAAATAGTAAAAATAATCCTCTCTCTGAAGCAGAAAAATTAAATTAACTTTCCCTGAAGACGACATAAGATCGTTTTAAATAATAATAATAATAATAATAATAATAATAATAATAATAATAATAATAATAATAATAATAATAATAATAATAATAATTTCTTTATGAACAGGAATAATAATACGAAGAATAAGAATATATAACGTAAGTAAAAGAACGTTGAAATAAAATGAACGCTGGTTATGGCTGGAAGCTAGAAACATAAAAACGAAAGACAAATAAATACATATAAAAGAAAACTGAATCGCTAATTACAGCCGCTCATGAACAAGACATAAGAGTGAGGCTAATAAGCAAAATGCCTGATAAAACTTAGGGAACGAATGCAAAGCCCGTGGTGGTAGAAGTGTACTTTGAAAGGTAAGCCGAATGTGCGGAATCAAAGTTTCAGGAAAGTAGTTGGGAAACGACCCAGAGGCTATAATAAAGAATTATTATTGCATGATTTTATGGGATTTTCTCGTTAAGGCAAACCATTCTATTGAGGCTAAAAGCCTCAATATGATCGGTGATGGAAATAAAAATAAAAGATAAGATGATGGGCTTTGCAGTACTATATGATAGAAAATAAATAGCAAAGTAGCCGAAAAAAATGCTGAGAAATGGTAGTACCGAGCTGAAGACCTGCAGGGATTTTGGAGGACATAGGTTACAATTATTCCTGTAGTAACTGATCGTTTCCTTGGCACAACAGCCAAACTGATGCCTAAGAAGGAGAAGTAATTTTAAATTGAGACACGTATAGTCAACCTTCAGAATGTGCCATCATATATTCTGCAAGTATCCTTAGAAAAACCTTTGAGATTTTGAGACTTGTCGTTACTAAAGCACAGAATAACATGTCGTCTAATTAAATTAGCATGTAATAGCTTCTGAGTAAAACGTATTCATGCTCTCTGACTTAGGCACAAACCCTGAAATTTTACTGGGCGGCTGTTGTTAATGCCACTGATCCCAGTACTCGAATGGTAGTGTATTTTATCGATCCTAGAGGACGGAAATGTGAACTCGGAGGGATATGAACACAAAAGTTAAAACGCCAAAAGAACAACTTCAAGGTATTTATAGCGACGATGTCACGATTCTGCCATCTCATCGGGATACAGCGAAACAATTATAACCAATTCAGGAGATATGAAATTCTGTAAAACGTAGATATTCATAGATAAAGGGGAATATATAAGCTTATCTTAAACGCACTGCTTATCTCCCCATTAATAATTCTTTTCTCTTATTGATCACTCTTACTACTATTACAAGGTTACCGCATCAAATCTCACATTAACATAAAGAAAATCTGTTTATTAATTCGGTCTCTCTTTGTTCCTGGTCATTTCTGCCAGTTTTTTTTCAGTTCTGTCGTTCTTTCGATCTTTCCTTTCTCTAACTTCCACTTCCCACTTTCTGTCTTTCCTTCCCTCATTCAGCCGTTTTCTTATTTCTTTATTACCCCATAAGGGGCTAAAATAGAGGGGACAAACAATGACAGACAAAGGGATTAAGTCGATTATATCGAACCCGGTGCGCAATTAGTACTTAATTTATTGACTCTGAAAGGTGGAAAGGCAAAGTCGACCTCGGCAGAATTTGAACCCAGAACGTAGCGGCAGACGAAATACTGCTACGTATTTCGCCCGGCGTGCTAACGTTTCTGTCAGCTTGTTTTCTTTATTTGTTACTATATTTTCTTCACTCGTTCATTCATTTATTCGCTTTCCCTTTCATTCTCTTCTTTTCTTCCTTCCTTCGTTGGTGTTTTCATGCTTATTTTCTTCTCTTGCATAGGTTGCCTTCTTTTGAGCTTTCTCTTTCACATTAAATCAATTTCCATATGTTAAGCTGTTTAAATCTCTACTCCTTGAACTTGCTCTAACAGTCTCATTTAAATCTTAATCATATGGTTGCTATTTCCTGCTCTTACTCATATCCACTTGTCTCTTTTCGTTTGTCAAACGATAAGCAAGCACCTACATATCGCGTCTCATATGCTCATTTGATTACGTGATGCACCATCCAACTTAGCGTATGATTTCTATTATTTCTACCCGTCATTAATAGTTCAGTAACGGATGATTTCTTTTATTGTATAGCACGTGAATAGAAAGCTCACAAATATAGCCAAAACAACTTCCCAATGACCGAAGGAAAAATCAAAACGATACATAATACGTGAAGATTGTAGTGTGTTTTAAATTATGCCGCTGTTGCTATATCCACTCGTAAAATGAAATCCATGTAGGAGTTTTTGAAAGAATGTAATGGAATTTCCTTAAATATCTGTCATTTCGAAACCATAAGAAAATAGATTACATTTTCATGAAAATTGAGCTGTGAGCTGTGAGATTGAGGTATTAAAACTTTGATAGAGAAACGAAACTACCTATTTATGAATTCCTGTAATTTCTGATACAATCCTTTAAATCTTTGGAAGGGAATGTTTGTCCAGAATTTATAAGGAAATATATTGCCTAATATTTAAACTATTGGTTTAGATTATGAAATATCGATAACAAGTGGTATAAATACTCTCTACAGAGCAATTATCAAGTAAAAATATATCAAATGTATCTTCTGAACTCTTTCATAGTGTGATATCATCATTGTGTTGCAAAAATTAATTTCACCTGTTCTGTTATCAATAAATGTCTTGTAAACTATCACTATTTTTTTGTGTATCAACTACTAAACGAAAAACTACGTTAGACTTATTCAATATGGTATCAACGTGGAGGCACATGTCCTAGTAGTTAGAGCAGCGGACTCGCGGTCGAGGGATCGCGGGTTCGAAACTCAGACCGAGTGATGTGTGTGTTTATGAGCGAAAACACCTAAGCTCCACGCGGCTCCGGCAGGAGGTAATGGCGAACTTCTGCTGACTCTTTCGCAACAACTTTCTCTCACTCTTTCTTCCTGCATCTAGCAGCTCACCTGCGACGGACCGGCGTTCCGTCCAGGTGGGGAACCTATGCGCCAAGGAAACCGGGAAACCGGCCCTTATGATCCAGGCGTGGCTCTAGAAGGAACAAACAATATGGTATCAGATAAGTAAGCCAGTGGATTTGATGTTGTCTCAGGTAATGTATGGTTCACTCTTAGCATTCACCAAGCATTTCGAATGTTGTAGCTGCCGATAAAATGGAGCCTCCTTACAGCTGGGTATTCATTTACAAAATTTTATTTGGTTCAGTTTTCTGTACGGGAACGTAATTCCTGCAGTGAGGGATAAAATGAGTATGTACAGAAATGGACGTTTCCTCAATTGTTACGCACCATACGGTACGATTGTAGTAAAGAGAGGTGGGAGTGTTTGCAAGTCTTGTTGACGTACTTAAACTTTTATCTTCTTTTTTTCTCTATTTTCAGCAAATGGCGAAGAAAGCTAAAAATGTAAAGCGTGCTCGAAGAGCGTCAATGCGATATACCGGGGGATATGCAGAACCTGAAAATGGAGGTGTAAGTACAAATTGGACTATGTTATAGACAGAGAATAAATATAAGACGAATGTAAGATTGAATGAGAGATAGCTGCAAGGCTGGAAAGAGGAGATGGGCGAAGAGTGGAAGAACGAGAGACAGAGACAAAGAAAGATAAGTAGAAAGAGAGAAGGAGAGAGATAGAAAGAGAGGGTGTGTGAGAGAAAGAGAGAAAGAAAGAAAGAAAGAGAGACAAAGATTTTGTTATACAGAGACACAGACAGGTAAAGTGGTGAAAGAGAAAGAAATATAGAGGGAAACCTCATTGCGAAGACTAGGTGAACGTAATGGAAAGCATCCAATTGATGTTAGATATAATTAAGGAATCTAAGAGAAGTAAGTAGTATCTTTCAGTTTGTGATTTAAAGAGAAAGAAAGAAGAGAGAACGTTTGTAAAAATAAGAGTAAGAGACGAGGAGTTTGAACTACAATGCGGTTAATATCCATTAATATAATAGCCATATCTGTCTTCGCCTTAAAAGATAACTAATTTAAACGCACGAATACATGAAAGACTTATTGATATAAATGTAATCACAGAGTTTCCTTGTGTAAGAAGTTTATGAAATATATGAATGAAGTCTATCGCAGCACTATAACGATTTCATCAATTCTGAAACAAGTTGAAAGCAAATTCAATCACTAGATCCTATCCAAATCTTAAATTACTTCCTCGAAACACCAGCCTAACTCCTTGAAGGAATATCCAAAATTTTAACCGGAGCAGGGCAGTTGGCAAGGTAGTTAACATTTTACAAAGAGAGGAGACAATGGTGGATGGAATATTTTTGATTATAGACTATAGTAATAAGGACTGAAAAATGTATTTTTCAAAGCGTTTAGAAAACGTCAAGGGCATACATACCTTGAGGCATATAATGGAGATTAGGCTATTTGTAATAGGTTGAAGGACAACAAGAGCAACAAAGAGTACGAGGTCTGACCAATAAGTATCAGCCTGTTGCTATAGTAACGAAGCTAAAGCACACAGAGTGAGGACAATTAGCAAATATTGACCTTCAACTCTGCTGTGGATGCGCACTAGTATTTCTCGTACTAGGTTTCTTCCGCTGTTTACAGCAGTGATTGGAAGGAAGGTGTGTAGTGCGTGATCGTTGCATTGACCATGACATAGAAAGTTGTCATGGTGATTCATGCTCAGTTGCAGAAGGAGTATGGAGAGGAGTGTATGAGCCGCACACAAGTGTACAAGTGGTTCATTCATTTCCAAGATGGCCAAAAATATGTCGATATTGACGAACGTTCTGGGAGACCCGCAACCAGCAGCACTGAGAAAAATATCGCATATGTGGGTGCAGCTATGAGGAGAAAATCGTTGAATCCCCATCCGTGAGTTATCAGAGTATGTGCAGATTCGTTACGGTTCAGTTCAGTCCACTATCACTGAAGATGTGTGTATGAGACGCGTGTTCGCCAAGTTTGTGCCAAAGCTGCTTTCAGCTGAGCAAAAATCCACTCGGGTTTCAGTTGCACAAGATCCCCTTGATTGTGTCGAGTACAATGAAAGATTTTTCAAAACTTTGCGTAGGCCTCTGAGTGGGTATCACCAAGCTTTTGGCAAAATTTGATGCAGATTCTCTGGTTAGCTTTCCCTGTCATAATCAATACGACGATCACACCATACACATCTTCCTTCCAAGCACTGCTGTAAACAGTGGAAGTGAGCTTCAATGTTAAAACTTAGTGCGCATACACAGCAAAGTTCAAGGACAGTCTGTGCCTAGCAGCTTCACTCTACCTGCTTCCGATTCGTCACTATAGCAACAGCCCTAATACTTATTGATGAGTCAAAGTAAGTTATTGTAAGGAAACTAAATATCTAAGTATCTCAATCGACAATTCATCTTTTCTGTAACCTGAATATGCTCAACTTACTTAGGAGTAGATCTACGTAGTTTTCACCTCAATCCGTGGAGGTTATCAGATGATATTTTATGTATCAAGAATTTCATTATTTGCTCCGAAGATTTCCAAAGCAAAATAGACTCTATAAGAATATAAAATTGCGAATATTAATGTAGATATAACGTAGTAAATCAGGTAGACTGATGCTTTAAGTATCAATATCTTCTTTTACATAACTTAGTATTTTTTAATATGAATTAACAAATAGTAAAATATCAAGATGCAACAAAGTAGCATCTAGGTGATGACCGTAATTGCTAGAAATAGCGGCCAAATCCAGCTCGGAGTTTCGAGAAATAAATTCTAGAAAATCCTCTAGGGCAGAAAGAGCAGTCTATATGAGACCATTTGTGAAATGAAGGTAGTAAGATTATGCCATATAAATATATAATCACCACCACCATTGCCACTACTACTACTACTACTACTACTATTACTACTGTCCCCATCACCATGATGAACAGCATTTAGAAATAACTGCGAAATTTTCCTGAAATCACATTATGCAAAAGCAATGCAATCTTGGTATAATTTCTCGAAAAACAAGCTGTGGTGGTCAGAAATGGATTGCATTTGATAATAAGTCTTTTCAATCGGTGTTATCCTCGAGTTAAACAAGAACAACGGCATTTGTTCTACTTCTTCTTCTTCTTCTTCTTCTTCTTCTTCTTCTTCTTCTTCTTCCTTTCTTCCTCCCCTCCACCTCCCCTCTCCCTCCTCCCTCCTCCCTCCTCTCCATTCTCTCATCCTCCTCCTCACCCTTTCCCCTCCCTCCACATCCCATCCCCCTCCTCCCCTATTATTATTATTATTCCCCTTCCCATCCTCCTCTTCCTTTTTCTTTTCCTCTTCTCCCCTTCCTCCTTTTTTCTGCTGTTGCTTCTTTTACTACTACTACTACTACTACACTACTACTACTACTACTACTACTACTACTACTACCACCACCACCACCACTACCACTACTACTGAATTTAGTTCCAATGTATAACAGAATAATTTACGTGTCAACTTGGCCCTGCCGAGTTATTATCTATGTTTATAGATGTGTGTGAGTAATCTTTATATCATCTCTAGTGTTCTATAGTGGCAATTATAAATGCTGATGAACGAGGCTTCTGTAACATTTTATTAAAATGGTTTCCAGATGAAAGAATTTCATAGCTGCTAAGTCTTTATCTGTGAGTTGAATCGACACATACTTGTATTAAATAGCTAATATATGAAAGCATATTTAAAGTGTATTACGTATTTTAAATAGTTTTCATCTTTCTAAGCGTAAGCACAGAATGCTGGTTGTTCATAAATATACCTCTCTACAGTCAGCGAGACTTTTCTGATTGAAAAATCTTGTGACGGGAAATGGAATTCCTTTGGAAACACACAAACACAAACACACAAATATACATACGCACACACGCGCACACAGACGGAAGAGATAGATATAGATAGATGAAGGTGGCTATCAAGCAGACACGTGAGCACGCCGGGCAAAATGCTTAGTGGTATTTCGTGTGCCGTTACGTTCTGAGTTCAAATTCCGCCTAGGTCGACTTTGCCTTTCATTTTTTCGGGGTCGATAAATTAAGTAACAGTTACGTACTGGGGTCGATGTAATCGATTTAATCCCTCCATTTGTCCTTGTTTTTCTCCTCTATGTTTAGTCCCTTGTGGGCAATAAAGAAATAAGATATAGATAGATAGAGAGGGTGAGGGGGAGAGAGTGTTGTATATATTATAATAAATGCAGAGTACCTGAGGATTGATTTCAATGCCGACTAATTTGTGACCTTAGCTGAAATTCGGTAGTTAATTAAATAGAGTCATTTTGCTAGCCAAGGGTCCTATGACAAATTGAATCTAAGAGAAGCGTTGTTAAGGACGTTCCAGTCAAAACGGTCCACATCTAACATTATCTTGCTTACGAACCACAAGGTTCCGGGTTCAGTCCCACTGCGTGGCACCTTCGGCAAGTGTCTTCTACTATAGCCTCGGGCCGACCAAAGCCTTGTGCGTGGATTTGGTAGACGGAAACTGAAAGAGGCCCGTCGTATATATGTATATGTGTATGTGTGTGTATACGTTTGTGTGTCTGTGTTTGTACCCCCCCCCATACCAACATCGCTTGACAACCGATGCTGGTGTATTTACTCCCCCGTAACTTAGTGGTTCGGCTTAAGAAACCGATAGAATAAGTACTAGGCTTACAAAGAATAAGTCCTGGGGTCGATTCGCTCGACTAAAAGGCGGTGCTTCAGCATGGCCAGAGTCAAATGACTGAAACATGTAAAAGAGTAAAAGAGTAACGAGAGAATGTCTCATTTCTTGGGACTAGCAAGAGACGTTATGCCAATAAAAACTAAAATAATCAGACTTACTTTTTCGGTACCAGGTCTTCATTTCAGCAACTAACATATCAACACTTTGTTTAATGTGCTGGTTGAACAATTAAACGGCTGTTAGGTCTCTCTATCAGAGTCCTTTCGTCGCTGTTTTTGGTCTCATCAATGACGTTCTCATTCTTCAAAGTCAGCTTTCAGTCCGTCTGAAAACTAGTCTTATACCTATTGGTGTCTGTATGTACGTATTTATGCAGGTATGCTTGTATGTATGTGTGTATGTATGTGTGTATGCATGTGTGTATGTTTGTATGTATGTATTTATGCGTGTATGTATGACGATTGTGAGTGTTTACTTATGTTTGTGTGTACGTTCCGCTGTGTGGTATGAGCATATTTTCGCGCGCGTGTGTGGTGTAATCTGTTGCTTTATGAATAACTAAGCATCCGTGTGTGTGTTTGCGTGTGTGCATTCTTGACTGTGTGTGTGAGTGTTTGAGCGCGTGTATGTTTGTATGTGTGTGTGATGTAGCCGGTTGCTTTTCTTTGAATAGGTAAGAGTATATGCGTGTGTGTGGTTGTGTGTTCTTTTATGTGTGTATGTTTGGGTGCCTTTGCGTGTGCATGGATATGTATGGCTGTGCACAGGAATTGTTCATTATTGCATGTATTTATATTTATGCCTTTCTGTTTATCCTGCTGTCATTGCAATGCTATCCTCTATACCTACATGTCATTCCCCACCCACATAGACGCCCACACGCCCACATAGGGTATGTGGTGCGTGGGTGGTGGCAGAGCGGTTGTAATTTTATGATTTAATTTAAGTTTGTTTTGTATTTAGTGTTACCATTGTCTCGTTTATGAAAGCATACTCGTGTAGTGTATTTTGCTATACATAATTCAGTAGTAGTAGTAGTAGCAGCAGCAGCAGTAGCCAGCAGTGGCAGCAGAAGCAGCAGCAGTAGACAGCAGTAGTAGCAGCAGCAGCAGCTATCCCTTGGTGATAATGAACAGCTGGTACATTGAATAGAATACTGGTCGCCAAACGAAAGATTAGGTGTTCGTACCGTGTCACCTGTATTATGCTCTATAACGCTACAGGGTGGGTAAACATGCAAGAAATAGCCATGAATTCTTCCTCACATGAAATC
>NC_042997.1:124104724-124142224 GCF_006345805.1 Octopus sinensis | reverse complement strand
AGTTTGTGGATTATTTTTCTCATCGATGTACAATAAACTGAAAACTGTTCTTTATATTTCACGGTAGGCAACCAGGGTTGCCGGGTATGCGAAGAGGAATACAAGAGCTAACGAACAGAGTACATATGTTTCATAGCGAGCAGAACCTCCATTCCTTAACTTTTGTATGGATATATTTATATTATGCATATATATAAGTATGTATGTATGTATGTATGTATGTATGTATGTATGTATGTATGTATGTATGTATGTATGTATGTATGTATGTATGTATGTATATATATAGATATATATATATATATATATATATATATATATATATATATATATATATATATATATGTATATGTATGTATGTGAAGGTATATATATGTGTGTATTATGTATATACTGTAACACTCAACTATTGTGAGTGTTAATTGCCTAAAAACCAGGTGAAAATTCGCGAATTATAAACACTACTGTATTGTATACTTTTATTATATATAATTTTCATAAGTTGTATATATTTATTTTATTATGATTGCAAAACAGCATCACAGAGGAATCGACGTAAGCTTAAATAACCACGATAGGTGAACCAAGACAGGTAAACCGAGATATGGCGAAGGATTGCTGTATACATGTATATATTTAGATATATTCATATATACATCCACACACGATTATATATATATATACGTATAAATGCGTGTATACAAGTATATATATATATATATATATATATATATATACACACACTATTTAACAATTCACAATAATGACTTTTATTACTTTTATTCCTACCTCAGTTCATCTAACTGTATATATATTTCGTTACTTTTCATAAAAACCCTTTAATTATTTTGATTTACAATTTGCATTTTCGTTGATTTTTTCTTCTTTCCCCTTATATTACCACGTGTAGTTTCTATTTTCTTTTTGTAACATATTTCTAAGATATATATATATATATATGTGTGTGTGTGTGGTGTGTGTGTGTGTGTGTGTGTGTGTGTGTCACTGTGTATGTGTGTGTGTGTGTGTGTAAACTGGTAGAATAATATATGAATCCATAGAATCCTGTAAACTCCTCTGGTAGTCCCGGTTGGATTACACGTCAGGACGTATGACCTTCTAATTTTTATGTATGCTTTTATGTATGTATGTATGTAATCTATCTATCTATTTATTTATCTAATCTACATATATATAAACATATATATACATATATGTACATATATATATATATACATATATATATACATATAAATATACATATATATATATTATATATATATATATATATATTATATATATATATATATATATATATCTATATATATATATATATATATATATATATATATATATATCTACATATACAGAGAGAGAGAGAGAAAGAGAGGAGATAGATAGATAAATAGATAGATAGATAGATAGATTTAGATATATGCACCACGCACACATCATTTCATGCACCTGTAAAAGGACTAAGAAAATGGATATGATCAATAAAATTATTATACCCTAGTCACTAATATTAAGTTCTAATGAAATTTAAAAGAATAAACCCCAGAATATTTTATTAGAAAATGTCACGTAAGGCTGGAAGATTCAAATCATACATTTTGCTTTATAGAAAACCAATTCATTGGGAAGTCTACGCAGATAAAACAAACAAGTAAGCGTAGTGAATCAATAAAGCCTATACTTGATTACAGGAATATAGACATAAGAATATAGCCAATGACGGGGCCTCTGAGGATTTAATCGGCATCCCAGATGTAGCAGCGAAATCGTACTCACATCACAATCTTTTGTCTTAGAAAAATTAATGAGCCCCACTTGACAATATAGGCTTACGCTTTGTGATGGTTTTGGTTTGAATATCTTTAAATATTTGATTCATCGCAACTTAGATGAGAATTAACAGCAACAACAAGGCAACGTCTTAACCCTTGAATACCGAATCAACAGTGATCAATCTCGCTGCCAACACAGGAGAATCATCTGCAGCAGTGCTGATCTCATTAATGTTTTAGCCATCTTTTCTGTAGTACATACACGCATACATAATGAGAGATTGAGACGAAAAAATTGCAAGTATAGTGTTGTAATAATAAAAGAAAAACAATCAGAAAGATAGCCAAATCATCGATTCGGTCTGTTGCTCAGTTAATGATTGTCCAAAATGTGTAACAAGGGAGATCGTTGTTGATATTTCACTGATGTTTGGAGATGTTGCTGTACTTACTAGTGCTATTTATCTTCGTATCAGCTCTGGTGGAGCAGATATGATTAAAGACGTTCAAATAATGTTGATGTATTAAGGTCTTTTTAAAATTATCACGCGCATGTTTGCGAATACTTTCTGGCGGTTGAAGAAGAATAAGAAAATGATACAGTGAAGGATGGCAACACAATAATTCTGAAACAGATTTCACTATTCGAAGGTAGTCATGTATTTTAACATCTTGACTATTATGAATATATATCTGTATATGTGTGTGTGTAGAGAGAGAGAGAGAGAGAGAGAGAGAGAGAGAGAGAGAGAGATAAGACCATTATTTAACTTGACGGCCATATCAAGTGGCGAGCATGGAAAAATCTTATAGGGAATAATTCTTATTGATATATAATGATATAAGAAGAATTATAACTGAGGGTACCAAAGAGGCACCGCATTGTCAGAAATAGCAGTCAAAATTGACTCTAAAACCATATTATGATGTGGTTTTAGAGTCAATTTTAACTACTATTTCTAGGCATGATGGTACCTCATCGGAACCCCAAATTATAATTTATATATATATATATATACATGTGTATATATATATATATATATATATATATATATATATATATAGAGAGAGAGAGAGAGAGAGAGAGAGAAAGAGAGAGAGAGAGAGAAAGAGTGTGAGAGAGAAAGTGTGTGTGTTTCAATAAGGTGACTAAGGGTGTCGACGACTATACATGTGTCTTTTGGTTGTAAATTGCGAATAGCTACCTTAATAACTTCTATATATATATATATATATATATATATATATATATATATATATATATATATATATATATATAGATATATATATATATATAGTAGCGTGAGAGTTTGTTTGCGTTTGTGTCTGTGATGGCATTTACATAACAGAGCACCCATAAATATATAATCGTATTTATGTAAACCGAATTTACTGACTGTAAACTTTACTAATTTTTTTGAAACTATATAAAAATGAAGAACATAAAACAAAATTCCTAACTAAGAAAAATCTAATAATATTTTTGAAATTTACATTATTGCTCCAGAGAATTCAATGTTTTACGACATGAAGAAAATAGTTACACGTACAGCTTAATGTCTGTGTATTTTTCAGACATAAAGAAACTTTTTTCCTGAAATGAAGCCAAAGAGTCTAGGTCCCTTGCACAAATTCATATGTCAAATAATCAAATAATAGGCAAAAATTGATTTTCTTACAAGAATATCTGTAAATACTGGTATACTGCAATTGGATTACAATTATATATTTTATAAGTATTCTCCAAATAAGCATTAACAATGTTTTTTTTTTTATGTAAATTCCTTGTTTTGATCCACAGCGCATGACCGACAAATGGACTTACTGTAAGAAAGAGATTTCACTGTTCGCTTTTCTGTAAACGTTGTAAAGTATATAAAAAGTATTTAAGTAGAAGTGATCCTTGGTTAATCGGCTTTGTCTGGCTTGGACATGGGACCATGCACTCATTTCTCTTCAAAACATATATATTTAATTGAACACTCCTACATTAAACAGTTTTATTTGTCAAAAACTGAGCACAGTAAACACTTTAAAATGCATTTTCCGTACGGAGAGTAATATATATATATATATATATATATATATATATATATATATATATATATATATATATATATATATATATATATATATATATATATATATACATATATATATATATATTATATATATATATATACATACATATATATTTATATTTATATATATACATATATATATATGTCTATGTATACACACACACACACACACACACACATATATATATATATATTATATATATATATATTATATATATATGGATGTATATGTGTATAAAATAAAATAAGTTTTGCCAAAATCTTAATAATCGTTATTATATGTTATGTATTCTAAATAGAACGATTAATTTTTTATCGTTGTTTTGATTTCTAGTTATGAAACAATTTGAAACAATGTTTTTTTATAAGAATACTGAGTCAAACAAGCAAAACGTATATATTTTAAATACTAACAATAAATAATAATAAATACAATCCATTGTAATTAAAAGCAGGATTTTTACTTAGTGACAATCGTTGACTATTATTACCAGTTGCGATTTTCTCCAAAAATTTATAATCTGAATTCACAGAAAAGCTGCCAAGAGTTTAACCTCAATCAATGATTCTGTTTTAATTGCGCATTAAAACATTTCAATTCACAGACACCAGTATGTCCATTTTGGAAATATTAAACTTCACCACATCACATTGGTTAATAATTCAACTATAAAACTTGTGTTCCTTAACTCAAGAAATCATTATTGGTAACGACATACTTGGAAAGAAATATAAGAAATTTAAGTGGAATGCAGTTTATTTTCCTTATATAATGTTCTTATATTTGGATAATGTTTAGATCAATGTCTATTAAGTTGCTATATTGCCGTAAAATGCTGAACTAATTGTCAATGCTTCTTGATTATTTGTAATTGATAGTGACATGTGGCTTCATCTAAACCAATGTTTACAAGCCGTGCTTAAAGTGACCCGAAGGTTTGAAACAGAAAAACAAACTAACATTCAGACATTCAAACACATTTACAATGAAACAGGAAACAAGATATAAATAAAAATATTTATTTGAAACAAACAGATCCGGGAAGAGTGTTTAATTGAAAATGATAATAATACACAAGTATTATAGAGCTGTGGCAGCAATAATGGTGTTTTATTGGAACAGCTGCTGATGTTGTTCCTGTTCCTACTGCTCCTGCTGCTGCTGCTGATGATGATGATGATGATGACGATGATATATTGTAAAGGAAGAGATGGGTGGTAAAATTACGGCGATAGACAAGGAGGCAGTGAAGATGATGGCCACGGTGTTGAAGGAGTCGAGCCGATGACAATGACGACGACGAGGTTAACGAAAAAGACGGCGAAGGAGGAGCTGAAAGAAGAAGAAGAAGAAGAAGAAGAAGAAGAAGAAGAAGAAGAAGAAGAAGAAGAAAGAAGAAGAAGAAGAAGAAGATGATGATGATGAAGAGGAGGTTGATGATGACGATAATGTTGATGATGATGATGATGATGGCATTGGTAGTGGCGGCGGTTGTGGTGGTGATGGTGTTTGTGGTGGTTTTGGTGGTGGGGGGGATGTTTGTGGTGGTGGTGATGGGTGCTGATGAATATTACGAGAATGAAAGAGGAAACACGACGATGGTGTGGGTGATGGCGCCGGTGATGGCTGTGATGATGGTTAAGCGTCCAATTGATTCTAGAGCGTAAAATAATTACTTAAGAAAAGAGTAGAAAAAGTTAATTAAATAGCTTTCCGAAAAAAAAAATCATTCTCCTTAGAGCACTTGAATTGTTGTCTCATTAAATCAGTGAATAAATCTCAATGAGGAAGTAGTTAATTATTCATACAGCTAGCTTACGGATGTACAATGCATAACACGGCACGTTGTTGTTGTCACTGTTGTTTGCAGTGTAAACGCCGAAAGTCATGATCAATAGCTATACAGAACATAAATGAGAAGAAATAGGCGCAAATGCAAACACTTAACGAAATACTGATATCATGGTTGTATCGTATATGATATTAACATCAGCCTGGTCTTGTTTCAATTGTGGAAGGTACATGAGTAGTATAAAAAGGTATTAGGAGTTTAATATATAGGAAAATGTGTATGTTAAAGCAGCCCTTTTGGCAGGCACATTTATAGTTAAACTGAAACTATTTAGATATATTTCATATGTATTTTATTGACATGCAAATATGTACAGTAACAATACTAGAATAAGCTTTGATTCAATATATATATAATAAGCAGATATTTGATTTGATAGAGCGGAAAGTGTTATGGAACACACACAATAGTAATGAACATGATGTTATGTGCACTGGACCGTTGCAAGTAAAATTATTGGAATCCAAAGCTTATTTCTTCAAATAAGCGAACACTTAAATTACTATACATGGAATAATAATTTAATACGCGTATGCCTCTGTATGTATGTATATATATATATATATATATATATATGATTATAAGCATGCACAATGCATAACACGGCACGTTGTAATATATATATATATATATATATATATATATATATATATATATATATATATATATATATATATATATATATATACATATTACATACATTTGTTCTATTCTACCAGGTTGAATAAAAGATATTACTATATACTGTAACGAAGCAGTTTTTTCCGAGTCAGTGTTATAGCTGAGCTAGCAGCTAATGAGTTTCTGTTTCTCAGCATTTTCATTGAAATAGTCCTAACGCATCACACACCATATGCCAATGAGCGTCACTGCGACTAACCTTCTATATTGTACCATCAACATTCACTTTTGCCTTAGATATTCTTGCTGATGTGCATTAAAATGCTGTATTTAATATTTTTTTAGTAAGAAATAACACATGGTTTTAAACTCTTTGAGACATGTAGATATTTTAGGTAGCTCAAATGTCAAAACTTACGGGAAATGCATATTGAATACAGTACAATTCTTGCATGTCATGGGGCGACACACATATTAGAAAGCATCAGATGGAATGTCACTTGTCTCATTGACATGAATTCAATGAATAACAGGTAACAGATACAGGTATGCATATCTAACGCCTCTTCTTTTTCTTATAATACATGATTAGTGTTATGGCTACGTTACCAAGCGAAATACAAAGACAAACAGTCCCATGAGAAGTAAGGGCGCTAGCATCAAGGAATACAGCCAAATAGCTACAAAAGGAATTTCCTTTGAAAGTGCTGTAAGAAATCTCAAAAATACCATCTAAAACATGAAGATTTACAACTGATCAGACAGAGTGTAAAACAAAGGACTACGGGTAACCCTAAATCCACCACCCCTACGTTACAGAAACTACAGAAAGATACACAGTTGTATTCTAGTGCATCGGAGCAAAATCGCGTCGAGTAGAAAATACAAGTGATGAGCAAATACAAAATAGCTTTGGTCGTGTATGGGAACACAAGATCCATGTCAGTCGAAGGAAAACTGCTGCATAGTCGAAGTGAGATCAGAGACTACAGCAGATGGAAGCATCCAATCCACAAACATAACCGTGCCAACAGAAATAACCATCACATTTATAAGCCCTCTGGTTTATAAAAAGGTTGATTCTAGAGATGAAGAAAATACCCATTAGTGATAGGATGGGAATAACAACACAAACAAAACAAGAAATCGAAGACGAACATAACATTATCGACCACCTGGATGGCTCCCAAATTTGAGTGATAGCGGAGGGGAGAAAGTCAAGTTATTGCATATGTAGAATTGTAACCCAGTTCAATGAGGTCTTACAACATCGAGACGCCGAAGAAATAAGACCTCTTTTATCAACGCCAGAAGTTCAGTACCCACAAATTCAGCCCCAACAGCGGACAAACTCACTAGCATCCCTTGAGACCGAAACAATAACAGCAGCAGAGGTTCCTAACACAAATGCAACAATAGATGCAACATCAGTGGCGAGACCTTCAGTGGCACTAGAACACAAAATCTACAAAAAACTCCAACTCAAAGATGGAGATCAATATCAATATAAGAACAACCCCAATAGTAATATCATATCACACATAGTTCTCCCCTTTTTGGATTTCACAAATATGTCTTGAGGTGAAAGTGACCAGAAGGAAGAATAGAAAGCCGTTCCCGTCAGAAGAGAAAGGGAAAGAATATAAGAAATAAACTAATCAATACAAAAGGAGAGAACTAAATGTAACAAGTCCTACATCAATTCCAACTCTGTGTGTATTACAAATGCCGCTACCATCAATAGAAACACCAACTTCAGTACAAATACCACAACATACACAAATTACACCAACAGACAAATCTGCATCAAAAAACCGAACAAATGGAAGTTATTATCATCTACAGGGCCGTAAACACATACAATAAAGAATTAATAGAATAGATTCATTAGCATTAAAATATTATGCCCAACATCATTATGACACCACTACATAACACATTTGCTGGTATTCAAATTTTAAAACAAATCAAGAAACCTACAACATACAGACGACAAAATATCTCGAGGGAATGGGAGATTTCCGAGGAACTAGAAATGTAAGATTCTGTAAAGAGAAGCTTGTGGAAACATACACAAGTAGCTGGAAGGATGGAAAACCTGTCCTTCCACAGCAATAAGGTAAGTGTTTCTTTCTCACTTCCCTCACTCTTGTCGAACGACTGCTCACAGTAGGCAGTGTGAATGCACGTATCCTGCGATCGCCTTGGAAATTGGCCACCTACTCAGTGAGGCCAGAATTTTCAAGGAGCAACAGTTCATACCCATCTCTGGGGCTTCGAGGTGTACGCATCTCCAAGTCTGCCGATAATGGGTGACGGATAGACTAAGTTGTTTCGAAAAGTGCTGGGTCTTGGGAATGTAGACCTTCTCTGGACCAGAAGGTAAGTCTGTAGCACTGGACTTTTGGAGTTATGTCGAACATTTGCTGTCGCGTGTAGGATGGATCAGGCTTTCTGTTGAGTCCATTGTGTAGATCTCGCCACCTTCTTTAGCCGGGTAGGACAGGTAGTATTTACCAATCTGGTGGCATTAACGAGAGAGGTTGTGTTCTGAACCAAACTAAAAGGTCTGAGGACAGACTTGCTTTGGCGAAGCGCACCTCAATTTCCATATTTACTTGAAAAAGAAAGTTAATACGGAGAAGTAAGAGCCGCCCTTCATCGAATTTGTGAAACGAAGGTGAGAGAGGCAAGGACGGACCTACTCTGAATAACCATGCACCTCTAAATAGAGACAAGGGGATAGGAAGAAAGCAGCTGCCCTAGTGGTCATGGCGACCATGCCTGTGTGAAGATTCTACAAGCAGCTTGGAAGTCTTTCTTTTCCATTAAAATTTTCTTCTTTCCTCAATCCTTTTTTCCTCATTGCTTTTTTCTCTTTTGCGTCAATGCTTTTGTAGCTTTCATTAGGCTAATACATTATTATTATAATAATTATTATTATTATTATTATTGGTGCTGGTGTCGTTGTTGTTGTTGTTGCTGTTGCTGTTGTTGTTGTCAAACCAAAGTTAACTCTGCATTTTAACCTTCCCTGGTGTCGATGTAATCGACTCAATCCCAGCCTTAAAATTGTACGCTTTGTGCTCAATTTTGAAACCATCATCGTCGTCATCATCATCATCATCATCATCATCATCATCATCATCATCATCATCATCATCATCATCATCATCACATTCATTATCACATTCATCAGCGTTGTCATCGTCATCGTCACCATTGTCATCAACGTCATCATCATCATCGTGGTCGCCATCGTCATGGTCGTCGTGGTCGCGGTCGTGGTCGTCGTTATCATCATCATTATCATCACCACAACCAGAGTCACCACCGCCGCCGCATCCACTACTACCACCACCACGACCATCGTCGTTGTTGTCGTCGTCGTCGTCATCACCATTCTCATCAACATCATCATCCACCGCCGTAGATATCTAAGGATACCTTATACCTTGTCTTCACCGTCATGTAATTTCCTCGTAATTTTTTAAGCCGGATCAGTTATAATACATTAAACAATAATTTTATCCTCTATCGCTAGTTTACAACGCCTTTGGATTCGAAATCATCGCGTCCACTTTATTTCTGAAGACATTCGACGCATACAACAACAATGACATCCGTACAGGCTACAGACGTACAAAATTGATGGGAATTCTCCCGTCTTTTCTCGTAAACTTATAAAGCACAAAACTTAGAGCGGGTAATATAAATGAAAACATCGCCATCAAAACATCTGCAATATACGATCCCACAATACAGCCACTATCAAGTTTTTGACCGACTAAAACTACCAGTCAAATCATCTATAAATCCTCATGCGTGTCATCTTTAAAAGTACTCATTAGAAAATGTCATTTTTGATGTACAGACATGGGTTGCTCATGGCCGACATGCCTCTAATAATAAATCTTCTTAATCGGGGTTGACATGGAGTTAAACAATAACAATATTTTGCAACATAAACGTTTCTATTTTGTTTCTGTGAATCACACATTATTTTACATGACTTTAGTTGATACGACAATTGAAAACCGGTAGGAGGTCAATTGAGGACGGTTCTTGGGATAGACTGGTCGTCTATTCAGAAAGTGAAGCATCCCATATTCTGTCTATACTATGAAGTTACAGTTATTCTCCAATCTTTTAACACCAGTCATTTTAATTAAATATTTTTATTACTTCTTGAATGAAATCAAAATTTGATTTCACCATTATTCATTCCTCAGTGTTACACACAAATAACAAAACTCTTGTACACGCAACGAATGTCTCATCGTGACAGATTTCATGCTCGCATTTCCAGTTCGTAGAGAGATGAAAATGAATGGTATTTTCAATTCAAAAACAATGCTTATTTCTGTAATTTCTGTTGTGACAATAACAGTAGATCGAATTCTTACACAGGTAAAATCAGGAGATAGTAGAATAGTCGAAATATTTATAAAATTTTGACGGAAGTGTTTGACAATACAAGAATAATACTAATTATTAAGGTGTATGCAAATTGTACTAAATTTTTGCCCGCAGAAAAGCACCCAATAATTCTATGTATTCTGAAAATATTTCTGTGGTCCTACATTTGCATTTATTCATTCTTTTCTTCCACCATTTTGTATCAGCCTTTCACCTCAACAATGGTGAAATTTAGGTTCATTTGCTTTTAATGAAAAAACGTTATAACAACTTGAGACTCCTACTTTTGAGATAGTTCCTCTTTTGTCGCTCCACTGTATTTAACTTGTCATCAATAACAATAATCGCTTTGTAGATGTTATATTTCTAGTTATAGGTCAGTAGCTCCAACGTTATAAACATTAGTCTCAATATACAATATCAATAAATCATTTCATAATTCATTTATGTAGTCTTTGTGATATCAATTATCAAATAGGAAGCGGCCCGTTACAAACACACACAATGTTTGCACAGGAAATGCAGCAAATACACTGCGAAGGCAAAATATATAGATACATAGATAAAGAAATATAGATAGAGAAAGAGAGGGGGGGTGAAAGAGAAACAGAGAAAGTGAGAGAGTGGTAGATATCCCATGCTTTATTTCATGGTTCTCTGTGAACCATATGACCGACGTTTAACTCTAGTTCTTATTGATGTGTGAAGATGGGTCACAAATATTTCAGTTAGCTTTGAGCTTAGTGACACATGACAATGAAACACTTGTAAGGTTTACACCAGTGAATCATAAACACACTACGTAGCTGTGCAAATATAAATTATTAGACATCAGTGTCTTTATCATGACACATCAAACAATATAGGTTATGGATCTCAAAAAATTTTGTCTGTCTCTAATATTAAAAACGCAGACAAACATACATACAGACATACATTCATATACAGGCACAAACATATATAATACAGCGGGTGAGTTATATTTCGAACTATTATAATGCATACATTATATAAACGAAATATTTATGTTCCTCGAAACAACGTTAGTTTTCTTAAATGCACAATGGCAACGAAATTAAACAACGTTAATACAGCAGTGATTTAATATCCGATTTCACTCCCAATATCAATTATGCAAACTCGTATTCCTGGACTAACTTGAGTCTCCTTATATTATTATATTATTAGGTTTATAAGCGGGGTGTTCAGGCCAAATAACCGGAGGAGAGAGGTGTTGGTGAATATTGTAATTACAACAGATATATAAATATATATATGTATATATATAGAGAGAGAGATAGATAGATAGATAGATAGATAGATAGATAGATAGATAGATAGATAGATAGATAGATAGATAGATAGATAGATAGATAGATAGATATGCATGAGAATATGAGCATATTGTATTGATACACTACTTACATTTACTGTAACAGATGATGTTGGCAGTCAGATCTATTGGACATGTTCTACATTGCACTGGGGTAATCTCTATATTTACATATGATAAGTTTTCAGGTTGAAAAGTGGCGAAATAAATTTAATATTCGTGCCAGGAGACACTGGGTAGCTGAGTGTCATAGTGTTTTTGTATGTTATTCTATTAATAGTTGTTTATATGCAGCAATGCATCTGCATGGCCGCAGCTCTAAGCTTAAACTACAGAAAAGAAAAAAAAACGTATATAGACCTTCATACTTACAGGCACATACACTCACACACCGACGCACATAAACTCAAACACACACACATACACACACGCACACACGCACACACACGAACACAGACAGACAGACATACAGATATAGTGAAAATACGATCAGTGGCATGAGTTTGAACAACCAAGTCAAAGGATGATTTACGAAGTGATATAACAGAACAGCTGTCTTCATGTGTTTCTGCCTCTATGACAGTCATCAGCCAGGTTGTTGACATATTTGACAAAATCAATACAAAACATTCATAGCCTAAAGAAATTTATATATTTAAATCATAAGTGGGTGACTTGCAGGCAATATTATAATAAAGATAGAGTATATGCTTTGACAATGAAACAAAATACAAAATTTCAATATACCTACTCCTTCAAATTCTAAAACAGACCAAGAAACATGCAACACACAGACAAGAAAATATCTCGAATGAATGGGAGATTTGCGAGGAACTATGAACAATTGACCTTGTAAAATGGGTTATTTGCCAGAAGGGTGATGAAATTCTCTTCAGGCTGAAATGAGGTTTTGATTGCTTAAAAACACATCTCCACGTAAGACAACCAAGAATCAATTCCAGCTTAGGAACCGGATAAAAAGTGATTCTCTACCCAAATGAAAGTAATTGTTTTAGCGGCAGACTACCACATGACTCCGGTCTACGGAGGAACTCCATATCACATAGCACTGCATAACGCGGGATCATGTGTTCTTATTCCCAAAAGTTCCCTCAAGAAATTCTGACTTAAACCCATTAACTTGACTACAATGCTAATTATGTAAAAAAAATAATGATCCTTACAAAAGTATACGAATTTGTCAAACAGAGTAGGTACTTTTTTTATGATATAATAGTAGTGTTGACTACTTGGCCATTAATTTAAGTGTTTTTCGGATCGGTGATCAAGAGATGGCGTATCAACAATAGTTGGATGGTTATCATAACACGGCTACTGAAAAAATTGACAAATTGGCAAGAAACATGAATAAGATACAAGTGCTGATAATAAAAAAATATATTAATGGTAATGATGATGATTATGATGATGATTATGATGATGATGATGGTGATGATGATGATAACAATAGCAATAAGAAAATAAGACGTCCAACACCACCAACACTACCACCGCCGCGACCACTACAACTACCAACAAGTACAAAACCACGACGATCACAACGACCTCAACGACCATCACCACCACCATCACCAACACCACTAAGAACAACACCACCAACAACAAAAACAACAACAACAATAATAATAATAATACCAACAACAATAATAACAACAAGGAGAAGAAGAAGAAGAAGAAGAAGAAGAAGAAGAAGAAGAAGAACAACAACAACAACAACAACAACAACAATAATAATAATAATAATAATAATAATAATAATAATAATAATAATAATAATAATAATAATTGTAATAATAATAATGATACTATAAAAATATCAAAACTCAAGCAAACAACATGGAAAACAAAGTCTAAAGAAAATAGACAAGAGAAAAAATATCTCCGCAATCCTTAATAATATCAACAACACGACTGGAAAACGAATCAAAAGCTATAGAAACAGAAGATAACAAACGAAAAAGAAAAGGTATCCGTTATCAATGATGGCTTGAAACAAGTGAAGCTCACTAAAATACCAAGAATCAGATAGTTTGAAAAGCGTCGGCGATTCTTTGATCAAAACAAAGAGTTCTATTCTAACCTAAAAAAACATTTCATCAAGAATGAGTTCAAAACAATAAAGAAATCAATGCGGCGTCACCAGCAAGTGATGTATGTGGAGGTGAATCACGAGAGACTGAATTGCTCAATACAACGGACAGAGCATCTAGACTATCACAGCAGGGGATATCATACACAAAGTGTAACTCAGACTGCAAATAAAAAAAAATGATAGAACTAAGTCATATGATACCAAACCCGTTTTTAAAATATATTTTTAACATGAAATAGATTAATTACGAAAAGTCTCAAGTCAGTGTTCCGTATGCATAGATCCTGGAATCTTTATTTCCCTGTATAGTATTCCCCAAGTCATATGATACCAAACCCGTTTTTAAAAAATATTTTTAATAACACATAAGATGTTTTAAGAGTTGTTGAAAGAGGGTGTTTAAAACACGGTGACAACCATTAACTGGATAACTTAAGGGAAAGCCTCTTAATTCGTGGCAGTAAGGATACAGCAAACTCTAAAAATTACAGAAACGTAAGTTGCGTTCATACAGACTTAATACCAAAACTGCAGTACTGTCGCAGAAAAAAAGTAAACATTTGAAAAGGATGCCCTTTTCCCACAGGTTGAAAGGATATAAAGATCATCTATTTATCAATAAATCTTTACTCGAAGACTAGGATAAATAAATATGAACATGAAATAGATTAATTACGAAAGGTCTCTAGTCAGTGTTCCGTATGCATAGATCCTGGAATCCTTATTCGCCTGTATTGTATCCCCAATAACAAGCAAACACTTTAAACACGTTATATGTGAATTTATTTGTTTAAATAATCTGATCAGACTGTTGAATTTAGCTTATTCAACAGAATAAACTAGGAAAATAAGAATTGCCAAAATCCGACAGAGAAAAATATATACAGTATGAATAGAGAGAAAAATTAACCTTATACTTTTAGAAAATTGTAATAAATCTGCAAACTGGACTGCAAAAATTTGGTTATTAGAAAACTAATAGTGATACCTTCAAAATATGAACAAAAAGAAAACCCATGTTTTGTCTTTTATGAACAAAATGAAAACAAAAGAAAATTTGGGCTACCATATAGCCCAAATAACTGTTGTCACATGAAGGGAGAACTAAGTAAATCACTCTATAAATAAACTAAAACTAAAATGACACTAGATCTTACTGTAATAAAAGGAGCAGAACTAAGGGTAGTACCCAACCATAAAAAAATAAACAGTATTCAAACAGACAAAGATGGATGAAATAAAATAACGTAATTTTAATGACTCCAGAGAAGAGAGGCGTAAAAACTTTGGAATGAAGTGTTTTTGACACTCAGCACAATATCAAATCCTTCTAACTAGATACTCATGAATGCACAAAAAGAGACCAAATACTTGACGTACTTATCAAAGAAATAGTAAATCTACAGACTTGGCAGAGGCGTAGTTTTGGTACGTTGGAAGTTATTCCAGCGTTATGCAATACCAACAGATAATAAAAGAGGAAATACACAATGTGTACTAGAATGACGAAGTATTCATAATCTAGGATATACAAAAGCGTATTGACAAGATTAAGCCCAACTGCATGATTTCTTTTAAAAATCTTCAAGAATAGTAGTGTGTAATGTACTAGCCCAATAAATATTAAGCGTAGGGAGTGAATTAAAAATTTCTAAACATTCCTTGAAGTAATGAGAAACTGACAAGGCTTAAGCCTGTTCTTACAGCCATACATACCTACGTACATACATACATAGATGCACACACACGCACACTCACATATATATATATGTGTGTGTGTGTGTGTGTGTGTGTGTGTGTGTGTGTGTGTGTGTGTGTGTGTGTGTGTGTGCTTGTGTGTGCTCATATATATTTACAGACATTTACACAAATATATTTCTATAAATACTCAACGCACACATACAAACGCGCACAAACATACACACATGCAGAGAGAGAAGATACAAAAAGCTTACGGTGTGTAGGAAATTAATTTGAAATAGTGTTTAATTAAAATGTATTTAAACCGGATGTGATAGTGAATAGAAACTATTTTCCCAACAATTTTTGTGAAAGTACAAATGAACTCTGTAATTTCCATACATTAGCATGCATATGAATAAGTTTCTCAATCGTATTAGGAAAAATGTCTAACTCCCTGTTGTAGAGAAATCAGTTTCATCGCAAAACAATGTGTGGGAAAGTAGTAATTACCCATATAGAGTAAAAAATATATAAATAAAATAAAACCAATTTCGATTCCTGGAGATGGAGATTTTTCTTCCATATCGCTAACATTAACTTGAATGGCATTTAAGTCACAAATTTTCCTCTTACTCTTTTATAACCGTGAGAAATATTATTATTATTATTATTATTATTATTATTATTATTATTATTATTATTATTATTATTATTATTATTATTATTCAGTAGTTTTATTTTTATAGCGTGCTTTCACTTCACTACCGAGCGCAGCTCTGTCTGCCTTGGGTATGTGCTGTGATTTGTTGTGATGCTCTGATGGTTATTGTATGGAAAGTGTTCTGCGTTTTATTATTATTATTATTATTATTATTATTATTATTATTATTATTATTATTATTATTATTATTATTATTATTAAGGTGGCGAGCTGGAAGAATAATTAGTAAACCAGACCAAGGTCTTAGAGGCATTTCATCCATTTTTACGTTCTGAGTTCAAATTCCGCTGAGGTCGACTTCACTTTTCATCCTTTCGTGGTGGATATAATAAGTACCAGTTGAACACTGGGGTCGATCTAGTCTAGCCCCTCTCCCAAAATTGCTGGCCTTCTGCCAAAGTTTGAAACTATTGTTATTATTATATATTTGACCTTTGCGTTGCATTTGTACAAGTTAACACCAAGTCTCTCCTAAGAACCTCAAGAGACAAGTTTGAAGTTCAAGTTGGTGTTATGCCTAGGGTGTCATATTCATATATTTGGTTTTGCACATAGTATTGTTCTAGAGAATGTTTAAGAAAACAAGAAAATCATAAGTTTGTTTTAAAATTTTAGATTACATAGACAGTATTTTACGTAGGACTTAGGCAGTTCCCATGAGAACTATCTTTTGAATATCTGCCATTTTGGGGTTTCCTTGTATCTGAGCTAGGTAGGAATCAGTCCCTTTTGCTATCATTCCTAGGGCACCTATGACAACAGGTATCATTTTAGGCTTCAGGTTCCACATTTTGCTAATTTCTATTTCAAGATCTTTATACTTGCTCAGTTTTCCGTTGGTCTTGACGTACATTTATGTCGACTGGCACAGTCATATCAACGAGAAGGCATGATTTTGGTCTGAAGTCTTTCAACAAAATGTCTGACCTATTCGCATCTGTCTTTCTGTTAGTTTGAATGGTGAAATTCCAGAGGAGTGAGATGTGATCATTTTCAAGCACTGCAGCTGGTTTGAGTTCCCAACAGTCTTTAATATGGGACAGGTTCAGGCTTTTGCAGTTTACCCAGTGAATATATTGTGCAGTTCTATCGTGCCTGTTGAGATACTCTGTAGGCGCAAGATGACTGCACATGGAGACAACATGATCAATGAATTCATTTTGTTGTTTACATACACGACATGCTGGGCTACTGCCGTTCTTTAATATGCTGGCTTGGTAGTTCCTTGTAGGTAGACATTGATCATGGGCTGCTTTGATAAACACTTCTGTTTCCGATTTTAAGCAAGAAAACACTAACCATTGTTAGGCAAGGGCTTTCTCAACGTTGGCTTTATTAGCTCTCTTAGGGTATTTGCCGTTGAAAGATTTTTCTTGTCATTTATCAGTAAGAATATCTAAGGCAGCAATTTTAGCACGGGTGTTCATACGCTTAGCGTTTCCTGTGCTTGTTTCCAGCACATCTAATTCCGCGATGTGTTGTATTTAGATTTCATTTAGATATTCCTTTGCCTGTTTTGTTACTTAGTATGATGCTTTCTTGTTTCCGTGCATTAAGAAAGTTTTAACATCCAGCCATCAAAGTTTTTCAGGTAGATGTTTAGGCCAATTGTGGCAATCTTCATTGTTAATTCCAGTTGTAAAAGAATCCACGGCCATCCTCTTTTCTTGGCAGGTAAAATCGTTCTATACCTTCCTTAGGGTAGTGACTTCTATGCATTGTCAACAATTTTCGTATTTTTCTGTCGAGATTACATATTTTAGTATTTGACGATTTAATAATATTGAAACTGTAAGTCACGACCGGTATGACGAAACTATTGATTGCTTTTATCCTGTTTCTTGCATTCAGCTCTGTCTTTAGTATTGCCCTTACCTTGCGATAATATTCTCTTCTGATCTTTTTCCTTATCATTGAATGTTTGATTCCATTACGTTCTGATACCCGTAGGTATTTGTCGCTCTCTGTTGGTTCTAACTCCTTTATAACATTGTGCTAGCCGAGATTAACGTTGGATATTTCTGTCATTTTTCCTCTGATAAAGATAGCTTTTGAACATTTATCGAGGCCAAATTGCATCTTGATATCATCACTGAATTATTTAACAATTGCTAGTAAGCCCTGTAGCTGTTGGTAATTTTTTGCAAAGAGCTTGAAATCATCCATGTAAAAAAGATGATTTATATTGTACATCATCGAGCAGAGAAGTGTTACGGCTAGACAAAAGAGGAGCGGTGATAGAGAGTCACCCTGGAAAATGCTACATAAAATACTCACATCTCCAGAGTAAGTGTTATTCTATACATTTCCAGGTATTTCTTAATCGAGCTATGTGGTAGATTATCAAGAGCTTTATTTTTTAGTCTACCCAGGCTATCGATAAGTTTTTGTGTCGTTTGTGGCAATCTTCCATGATCATCTTATTGATTAGTAACTGATATTTATAACCATAAACACCATTAAGTAGCCAAGAGGGAATCATACTTGCTTGTTGCAAAACATTATTGTAAAGTGATTTTAGCAGTTCATCATTCTCTGGGAAGGCATTCAACTAGAAGTTTAAAATGTTCTTGAAACTTTTCTTGAGACTTCAATATGCTTGATTTCCTGCGAGCAGATCTTAGATCCTCTACCTTAGTACTCCTCCACTTTAGATCTTCTAAGAAGTCTAAGTCAGTAGATATTCTATCAATCCAAGGGGCTTTTTTTATTATGTATTTTATTTAATCCTGTCCAAATTTTATTCCAAAATTACTGCCCTTCACATTTTACCGTAACTGGTAATTTCCCTATCATCCTGTAAAAATGTTTTGGGTTATTTTTGAACATGTTGTCCTTGAAGAATCTAACGCGCTTTTCATACCGTGCTATGCGAGCAGATTTAGCACATATTTTTGTTTGATAGTGTCTATGGAGGTATCGATGTCAAGTATGGTTTTCATATATTTTTCTTCAATTTTCAATTATTTTTTTGTAGGTTTGATAGTCTTGTCAAACTTAAGGTTTTTTAAAACGTTCTTTGTCAGACCTAAGTAGCTGAATTTAATGTTGGATACGCCCTTGCCAAGTAGGCATTTTGTGGGAATGTTGTCGTTTTCTAATCTTTTCAACACATAGAATCATTGAGATTTTCGTGGCTGCATAGTACAGGTGGTTGACATCTGTAATATCAATATCATTAGCTGAAATTATATCGTTAAGTGCAAGGCGAATTTTACCAATTACTTCAGGTTTAATTAGAGTTGTGAATTTTTGGGAGAGCGTCACCATACTGTTTTCTTTAATTTTCAACCATTCAATCATGATTTGTTTATTTAGTTCATGCTGTTCAGTTGTATAAATTTCTGTTTGACTTTCTTCATCTATTTGATTTTCATTTGCCTTGGTGTCTATGGTAGGTTCAGAGAGTATTTCACGTTGCTTATCAGTTACATTGATTGTTTCTATCATTACGGCATTTTCATTGGACGTAGGTTGGTCTATAATTATTTCCTCTGTAGTATCTTCTTTAGCTGCAACTTCGTTCCCTTTATCCCTTACCGAATGTTTAATTTCGTCAATATGTAATTCAGTTCATAATTTCTTTTCCACTATGTTTCTACTGGTGTTGGCAAGTTTGTTAGTGTCTATATATAGGATATTTCTTCAAGGTATTTCTGTCTCCAGTTTAGGTAGGTTTGTTTGGTATTAGATTTATTAGGAGAAAAATATGGCATGATTGAAGGCCTTAAGAACTTCTTTATTATCTCCCTTAAACCATTTTTCATTCTGTTTGTTTTATTATTATTCATACTTTTCCAATTGTTTTAGTTTCATTATTATTATTATTATTGAGTGAGATAGCAGTCCATGCCATCAAAGTGACACTGGGGTAAAATATACGAAGCCCAATATACCCATCATGACTACCCGTCTGATAAGGGTACACCAGGCACATGCATCACAGCCATATGTGCGCGACATGGTGATCTCATATCAAAATAAACCACACATGACCTTGCAGTTAGAATTTTCTTCAGGTTGAGTAGCCCATCCCGCTCACAAGGTCCCTGAATAAGGGTTGTTTAAGGATGTTGAAAGAACCACCCATGTTTCTATAGGGGAATTATTCAAACACCAAAGAATCTCTCTCAACACATGGCTATGATGCTCCCCCACTACTTCTGCTCGTGATCAGAGATGCACATATCGTCAGCCACTAAGGGACATGCTCAACTGGTTAAGGTCAAACAACTGACAAGCAAATCTGTGGTATTGAGCAGAATATTTGCTGTAGCCCATCTTTTATACTTATTATTATTATTATTATTATTATTAGAGAAGACGAAGAGCGCAATGCAATTGCAATAGATATCTAAAATCAACAACTTCTTTAAACACCAAAGCCATGTCGCGAATTGCTTTTTCGTATCCATGGGGGTTTCTACCTTATATCCCAGTATATCCCAGTATTGACCACGATGAACGGGTAGAAGCATACATGGATGCCTTCGGAAGCGGTCAAACAAAAGTATTCCATCAAATTTTCTCTGTTAGTCACAGAATTTTGTGTTACAAACTAACACAATGAAGTTTGGATGTAAATTTTACCACCAGATGAGTGGTAAATGACGAAATTCGAGACAGAGTAACTGCAGACATTCAAAAACTTACATGGTCATGAACTAATACTCTGTATACGGTTCATTGATGAGGTCTTTTTGTCAGGGAAGGATCACAGGATAATTTAATTGACCCTTGCATGTCTGTAACTGTTATGTTAAAACTATGGCTTTAAAACCAACATAAAATTAACGTTTAGCTTTTGTAAAACTATCGTTGAACTTTTTCACACAAAAGTTAAGTTTACTGGGGGTAAAATAGTGACAGAGTTATTTTGCAATGCAATGTGATCCCAAGTTGTCTCCACCACCGCTCCTCTCATCTACATCATATTATTAGGTCAAATCCGAAATCACAATTTTTGAGGATAAAATGAATTTGTACTGACAGAGGGGATAATGGAAACATGCAAATGCTTTGTACACCATTATGTTAAACCCCGTTACAATGAATCACGATTAAATGAAGTAGCAAGTTAGAGAGCTAAGATTAGCAAAGAACGTCAAATCTTCACGCATAATTTTAGCAAACACAATACAATATGTGACAGAATTCCTTTAGCGATTAACTGGGACCGAAATTTTGCTGGCATTTCGAAAGTGTCGCATTAAATTTACCAGCATATTGCGGAAAAATATATTTGTTTCAAATATGTTTCCTCAGCCGTCCATTGTAGCATTTAGACGGAATAAAAATATAAAAGCTCTATTGAACTCTATTTCTGACTCCAAGAAAACTAACGTTGGATTATCTGCACGCTGTATCTTGAAAAACAGCCGCAAGAGAGGTGAGCGCTGTTCATTGTGCAACAACAAGAGCCAAGTGAACTCCATCAGGTATCATAAAAGAAATGTTATGATTTATACAGAATGTGGGCCATGTACAGCTTCTCATTTGGTGTACGCGGCAGAATGCACGAAACACAACTTGATTTATGTTGGTTGTACAACACAACAATTTAACAAACGATTTAATGGGCACATATATGACGTCGGGCACAATAACAGTAGATTGACAGAACTTGGTTAACATTTTGCTTCAAACGGCAACAATTTTGAAATAGACTTGTAAGTGCATATTCTCAGAAAATATACTGAATCTCCTACACATTGAATACTCAAAATGCATGAGGAGAAAAATGTTTGCAGATAATTAACATCATGCACTGGAGGAAAGAATAAAACGACAGGCGAATATCATCAAATTTACACAAAACTATTTGATTAAATATTTTCCTTTGTCTATTTCCTTTTTCTTTCCTTTTTCTCTCTCTTTTTCTTTTCGCCAATTACAAAATTGATAAAATTGACGATGGCATTCCATCAATGCACTGCTCTATCATGCCTGTTGAGATACTCTGTAGGCGCCAGATGACTGCACTTGGAGACAACATGATCAATGTTTTCGTTTTTGCTGTTTACATACACGACATGATGGGTTACGGCCGTTCTTTAATATGTTGGCCTAGTAACTCTTTGTAGGTTAACTTTGATCTTGGGCTGCTATGATAAACACCTCTGTTTATGATTTTAAGCCAGGAGACAGTAAACATTGTGGAATAAGGGCTTTGTCAACGTCGGTATTATTAGTGCTCTTTGGGTATTTGCCATTGAGAGGTTTTCCTTGTCATTTATCAGTAAGAATATGTAAGGTAGCAGTTTTAGCAAGGGTTTACACACGCTTAGCGTTTACTGTGCGTGTTTTGACATTTGTTGTATTAAGAATTTATTTAGATTTTCCTTTGCCTGATTTGTTACTAAGTATGATGTTTTCTTGTTTCCGTGCTTTAAGAAAGTTTTAACATCCAGTCATCAGAGTCTTTCAGGTAGGTGTTTATGTCAATTGTGGCAATCTTCTTAGTTAATTCCAGTTGTAAACGACCATGGCCATTCTCTTTTCTTGGCAGAAGAAGTCGTTCCATATCTTCCTTAGGGTGGTGCATTATATGCATTGTCAACAATATTCGTATTTTTCTGTCGAGATTACATATTTCAGTAATTGACGAGTTAATGATATTGAAGCTGTAAGTCACGACCGGTATAGCGAAAGTATTGCCACTTTCTATTAAAAAGAATTTAGGCATATTCAGTCAAGTTAGATGTTAGTATTTTATACATTGTCGTTAAGAAGGTTATGGGTTAATAATAATAATAATAATAATAATAATAATAATAATAATAATAATAATAATAATAATAATAATAATAATAATAATAATAATAATAATATTATTATTATTATTATTATCATTTTTATTATCATTATCATAATTTTTATTACTATCATTATTAATATTATCATTATTATTATTATTATTATCATTATTATTATTATTATTATTATTATTATCATTATTATCATTATTATTATTATTATTATTATTATTATTATTATTATTATTATATTATTATTATTATTATCATTAACAAATGCATTTCCTATGTAAATTATATATTGAAACGATTAATAATATTCAAGAATTTTATTTGCCTGATAAATAAAATTCAATTCTTATATGCAAAAATTGAAATTATACATATTAATTTGGAAATTTCGCTAATGAATTAATATCAATAATATGTTATTGTATATATCATATTAATATTGCAATTTTCTTTCTGTTGCATTTCCTGGTTAATTTATCAAGAAAGAATTTGTTCGTGTGGTAGCTCAAGTCAGCCGCGGTCGAGCAAACGAATGATGAAAGGTTTTTCCAAGCACGGGAGTCTTCCTTTTTGTTAGAGATACAATATCCTGAGTAATTTTAGTATCTAAGACAATAACATGGGAATTGAGAGAGCGTTGTAATATTGATTTAAAATATTTTGGCACAAGGCTAGCATTTTCCGGGGAGGAATAAATCGATTACATTGACCACAGTACTCAACTGGGGATGAAATGCAAAATCGAGCTCGGCAGGATTTGAACTTAGTACGAAAAGACGGACGCAGTGCCGCTAAGAATTTTGTTGTAATATAAAATAAAACAATTTATAAGTTTATATGAAAAGTACTTCTCTTCTCTAGTAATATATATACACGAAGTTAACATCTTCTTTACATAAATTTCTGTAATAAATGAATTGTTGTACGGCAACTAATTTTCTTGTGCATAAGTCCTTTGGCGCACGCTAGCAGAAATTATGATTCTTACAGAAGTAGCTGGGATGGTGAGGTGGCAGAAACGTTAAAACGCCGGGCGAAATGCTTGGCGGTATTTCGTCTGCCATCACGTTCTAAGTTGAAATTCTGCCGAGGTCGACTTTGCCTTTCATCCTTTCGGAGTCGATAAATTAAGTACCAGTTACGCACTGGGGTCGATGTAATCGACTTAATCCCTTTGTCTGTCCTTGTTTGTTCTCACTATGTTTAGCCCCTTGTGGGCAATAAAGAAATAAGAAATAGCTGGGATGATAGAAATGTTATCAAAATTTCAAGATTTAGTATAATATAATAAGTTCAGAAAATAGCTTTTCGCATTAGTATCTCATTCGCCAACCAAAACTATTTTACGGAAAGCAGGATTCATTCTTGACTCTAGTTTTTAAGACAATGATCTTTGTTTGTAGTTCCGTGCTTATTATTCTGTTTACCCCAAAGTATTTCCTCCCACACTTCTCTTTCTGTTTCTCTCTCACGTACGAACTGTTCTTATTTCTTGACTGTCGAATATTTGCATATCGCTGATTGCTATCATTAACATACGAGAATCCTTTGAGTTTAATGACGCCGAATAACTTTCCTGACTATCAGGCAATATTTTAATTTCTATCTTAAATCAATAGTACCATTTAGATATATAAAGTTATTATTATTATTCTAATACTAGTTCCCTGTTAGTATACTACTATTAAAGCTTTCGGAAAATACACACTAGCGTCATATGATTTGAAAAAAACACTCAGTAAATTTGAAATTTTATTCTTAATTAGAATAAAAAAACTGAAATAAAACAATTGGGCTTCTAATAAGCAACATGTAGTGTAATTTACTCACATGGTAGCCCTTGTTAATTAGACTCGTAATCAAAGATATTCTACTCGTAACTATCACATCTTGTAAGCTTGATATGACATTGTAGTTTAATTAAGCCGTGAGTGTTGAGAAAGGATTTCGTTGCTATTTCTAGCAAATCGAGTGATCGCGTACAGGTTCTCTCGTCGGCTCAACCGATATATAAATCACTCATAAACTTTTTTGTTTTGTTTTATCTTTTCTAGTACACGTACACAGCACCTAACCAGATGATAACTTTTGATGGGTACACAGACGGTTACCAGACGGAGATCTAGGGATCCAATGATGAGGATGAAGCAGCACCCACGACAACAGAAAACAAGGCTTTTTATTCGCCCGAAATGCCTTACTGGAGTTCAGCAATATAGCTGGAAGTAAAAGTAATTGTTACAAAGTTTTGATATAATGCGGTACACTGTTCTCCTACTGTGATGTAATGAACATATATTTGATTAGGTTGAGCATGTTGGCATGTTACAAATATGATGGCGTTGCTTAGAATAGCAATAACGAGAATGATAAAAGACTGATGTCTGGTAAGAACGTTAATAAGATTTATGGCGAGCAAATTAATAATAATAATAATAATAATAATAATAATAATAATATAATAATAATAATAATAATAATAATAACAATAATAATAATAAAAATAATAACACTAAGAATGAGAATGATAGTGATAATAATATAATTTTAATAATGATAATAACGCTAATGACAATAACACCCCACGAGTGTTCATTAAAAGTTTGAAATCGATTTAATTATACCAAATCTTCAAATGTTTTTATATGGGATTTTCATCAGTATAAAATAAATTTTAAAAATTAACTATAAGCTATAAATTATAATTAAGAATTATTAGATATAATTGGATTAATTAAGAACGTTTTGACTTAGAAGCCTTATTATGATTCTAATATCAGTTCCAAGCCTTTCTTAAGATTGTAAGAAGAATTCAATAGATATCGTGTGTTGAACGAGTGATGGGTGAATGTGAGAAAAGGAAACTTTGAAAAGGAATTCCAATTTGGTTGTGTATATTTTGTGGTTGAAATCAACACTAGAGTCTACTATTGATTTTATTTTATAGTTTTATTTTTAAATTATTTTATAAATCTTATTGTTTTCTCCAGAGTAATCAACAAATTTTTTATATTTTTTCATATTTTATTAAAAGAGCAGATGAATCAATCTGAATCTTGTAACAAACAACCAGAATCAAAATCTTTATCAAAGATATGAAGTGGTTGTTGATTAGTTTGTCATATTAGGGTGAAGTCTTCTTCATCTGTTGCAATCTGTAAGTTCCGGCTGACAGCTGCCCTGTGAGACAATCGTATTGAACACCGGAATGAAATGAGGATAATAATAGAAAGGAAACCAGTTATAAACGCCAATGAAAGACGGTGTTCAGGCTACCCTATTGCATCACAGACATAAAATATGCACTAAAGCCGTATTGCATAACAAATCTAAATGATTAGACCAAGAAGCCTGTGAAAACCATTTACAACACCTTTGAGGGTAGTTGAATATATAATTAAACAGTACGTTATATAAACACTGATAAGAAAAAATAATTTAATTAATATAAATATATTTCAATATTTGTTTAAACTATTCCCCATCTATAATTCTTACTACCATCATCTCTAACACTCACATCTGTATGTGTGCTTACTTTTATCTAAATAAATTAGTTTCATAAACATGAATGACGAAGATACACTATAATACATTTCACAAATACAGCCACGCTAATCTAGACATATTAGCTTTCCCATCGTTTGTGTTTAATATTTAAAAGCAATTCAATACTAAATTATATTTTTTGTGTACACACATACACAAATAAAAGAGCATCACCAGTTTCAAAATGTTACTGCAAGATGTCTTCTTTTATTATTAAAGAGGATATTTTATTTTTTTTTTCTGTTTTAAGTGGTCGCACATTTTCGTCAACGATACATTCCTTAATTACATTCTCTTCAATTTATTCCATTAAAATATATTAAAATGCACCCAGTTAACATTTGATGCTTTACATCAGTACACTATACAGTGGACTACTGACATCTGGTTAAAGCTAATGTGTTTCAAAATTTCCTTAAATATAGTACGTTAAGTATCGCCAAATCAATGTTTCATACATCAAAAACAAAAAAAAGGAACAAAAATGGAAATAAAAATAAAATGATATCCAGTCATTCATTAAGGTTAGGTTTCAAGTGATCTTGTTTGCTGCTCCTTTCGGGAATGCTTACACAACTTTAAGAATAAAGTTTACCGCATATACTTTGGCCAATGCAAACAAGTGAAATATTAAACGAGAATATTACAAAATATAATCTTCAATGGATGATGGCACGCATTTATAAATGATGTGAGGACAAGCAATATAGATGGACAATACGGTTTTAAAACCAGTTTTATCTAAGTGAGAGGGATGAATAATACAATAGATGTTCTTATTTGATAAGAAATATCCACCTAAAAATACAGCGTATTAGTATTAACGGAAGCATAAATAAGAGAGTGAAATTAGTTCCCCTATCATTAAAAACATATATTCTTGTTCACGTTTTCAAGAAATCAGGGAATTATCAACATCCAGTGCTTTACTAAGAATATTTTCAACGATTTTTTTTTTATTTATCGTCTTGACGTGTTTGTCCGGACATAATCATATATTAGAATTGAAATGACACTCGACAACAAGTTAGTTGTTATTTAGGAAGACAGGCAGTATTAGTGAACCACTTCAATGTAAAGTTATTTATTGTCATCAAAATGTTCAGTATACATCCAGTAGCAAATAAATTCATCATTTTATTTTTCCAAAATCTAATGAAATATTTTCATTGAGTAAATTAAGATAAGATAATAATAGTCTTCTGTGTTGTTACTACCAAATAATATATTGAAAAAGTACTTTGCAAAATAGGCACTGTTAATATTGCTGTCATACCATTAGCCAAACAATGGATGTACCCATATAGATACGAATCATATCAAATGTGGTGTAATTCACTGAATAAAAAAATCTGTAACAACACAGTATGCAATGAACATTGTACGACCATGCAACCGACCAAACTGAAATATTGATTGTACAAAGCACGAAAATGCAACAATATTCCATAAGTTTGATATTGACATGCCAAATCTGTTTGTTTACTAACTTTAAAACTGCAAATATTGTTTGCACTTATTCACAAAAAAAAACATGGCTGATGTTGTTCATATTTCGAGATTACTGTTGTGTTAAACAATGAAATTAAAGAATAAGAATCTGTCTGGTGTGTGTAGGTGTGACATACGTATTCGGATGCTGCTCGCAGTTATAATAATCTGTTATACTAATGAAAACATATAAATACATAATACATACATATATATATATACATATATATATGTATATATATATATATATATATATATATATATATATATATATATATATATATATGTATATATATATATATATATATATATATATATGTATATATATATATATATATATATATATATATATATATATACGTATATATATGCGTATATATATATATATATATTATATATATAATATATATATATATATAAACATATATATATACATGCATATATGTATATATATACATGTATATGTGTGTATGTATATGTATGAAATTATACAATTCCATGTGATATTGTACATTTTTGAAATGGATATCCACAGTCATTGTGATATTAAAGTACTGTTTGAGATTTCCTAGATGATATCTTGGAAAATAATTTTATAGTTATTTCGTGGCCCGATCACGAAATATAAATGGCGGTTTTCCACATAATCGTTTATAAAACTTATTTTAAATGATGTTTATTTAGATGCAATTCATTTTTTTTATTTTTCCGTATGTATGTAGATATATCGACACAGACACTATATGCAATCATGCATATGTATATATACAAACGTATAAATGTATGTAATTGTGTATTTGTGTCCATATCTGAATTTTTATGTATTTGTGCGTGTATATATATATATATATATATATAATATATATATATATATATGTATATATATATAATATATATATATATATGTATAGATATATATATACATATATATATATATATATATGTATATATATGTATGTATGCATATATATATATATATACATACATATATATATATATGTATATTATATATATATATATATATATATATATATATATATATATATTATATATATATATATGCATGCGTGATGATTATAAATCAATCTACAAGGTGACGATGTTTGAAAATGGTGTGTATAGAATGTCTGCGCTGCAATATACAATGCTGTATGATCAGGGAATGAATGTATACAAATATAAGCAAGTATTTGCTAATGGTAACTTCATAGTAAGAATTAAAATGCACATCGAGCCGGATATAATTCGCCATATATTGTAAATCCTATTGATGCATACACATATACACACACACGCACACAACCATATATGTATGTATATATATATATATATATATATATATATATATGCATATATATATATATACATATATATATGCATATATATATATGTACATATATGTGTGTTTGTGTACATATCTATACATGTATATATATATATATATATATATATATATATATATTCATATATATATATGGTCATAAAATCTACGTATCTATATCTCTATCTATATATATATATATATACATACATATATATATATATATATGCGTGTGAGTGTGTGTGTGTGTGTGTGTGTGTATACATATATACATGTATACATAATATATATATATATACATATATATATGCATATATATATATACATACATATATATATATATATATATGCATACATGTATATATATATAATATATATTATATATATATATGTGTGTGTGTGTGTGTGTGTGTGTATACATATATACATATGCATACACATATATATATATATATATATATATATATATATATATATATATATATATATATATATTCATATACATATATATATTCATATACATATATTTGTGTGCGCATGTGCATGGGTGTTTGTGTATGTGTGTGTGTGTTTGTGTTTTGTATATGCAATTGTTGCTCTAACACCCACGTTAGTCAAATTTCTGATTTTTAAATGCACCTATCTATGTATACGTAAACAGTATTCTCGTGAGTGCTTTACGCTCAGCGAGGTGTACAACAGGCCATCTCAATAAAACTTGCATACATACATATTTCAAGAAATATACATAACAATTACAAATACATATATTTGAATATATACTTACAAAACATATGGCATTCTTGGTTGTAGGTCCAAGTCTCTTAAATCAAGCCTCTAAATATATGACATTCGAAAACTGCAATGCCTAAATTATCAACTGTTGATATATTACCACGAAATGCTAGACATCTGTTTAATGACATTGTGCAAATAAGCATTTGTGGTGTTCCCCACCTATTCTTAAAAATTTGATCAGCCTTCATAAATTGGCATTGTTAATGTTTGTTACCTGAAGTGGGCTACCGGCTATGAATCTCCATAAGTTTAATGCAGTTGATCTTCCATATATGTGGAACCCATAATCATCCCACTGAAAGGTTTCCAAACATAGCCTTCATTATTATCATATCTTCATAAATGTATGTTTAATTTATATTTTATTCAACTTTTTCTTCAATACCGTCAAATTTTACCTCTTTAGTTTCGTTTTTGTGAAAATTCATAACTTTTCATCAATTTTGTCTTCATCTGTACATATATACGTACATACATTCATGCACACATATATATGTGTGTGCGTGTATGCATGTATAAGTGTTTATATATATGTATATGTATATATATATACATATATATATATATATATATATATATATATATATATATATATATATATATATATAATATATATAAAGGAATGTAGCTTGTTTGAAGGACATGATGCCACAGGTTAGTGAATCATAATACGACAACCGCTGTCATCATAAACAACCAAAATCTTGTAATGAGAATAACAATAAAAATATGTTGCCATGATGGCACTGGTGGCGGGGACGATGGAGGTGAACCATGTCAATAATAATATTCAATCAGTCTAGAGAAATTAATGAAGGACATTATTATTATTATTATTATTATTATTATTATTATTATTATTATTATTATTATTATTATTATTGCTGTTGTTATTAATTTTGTGGCGATGTATAAATCGCCAGAGTGCCGAACAATTTGCTCTGCGTTATTTTAAAACGTCCCATTGTGTTCAGAATTGATAACCCGCTGGATTAAATGTTGACTATCAATCCTTCAGGGTCGATAGATGATGACTACCAATATATTCAAAGTCGATTGACTCGACTCTTCCCTCCCTTACAAAGTGTGACATTGTGCCAATGTAACAAATCATAATCATTATATATATATATACAGTGGCGTGGAAGAGCGATGGATGAAGGTATTAGCAGAGCGCCGGAGGACAATGCCATGTGGCAGTTTAAGTCCAGAGCCGGCTGGAGTAAATTTCGCTTTTCCTCCTTGCTGGGTCGATAAAATAAATGCAAGTGAAACAGTCCTATGAAATAAAGCTATTGTATCGTACTCGGAAATATATGCAATTGAGCTTATGTTAGATATCGTTTGTAATATAGCGGTTGAACAGCATGGATTGTAGAGATTAGTACGAAATGTCAATCCGTAATTAGTTGCACATTTACGACGGAATAAATTCTGTTGGAGGCGACTTATCCTGTTCTCAATGTTGGTCAACAAAAGTATGTACAAGAGGAGTACGAATATTAGTATCAGGCTAAGAAAATACTTGGTTTTGTGACAAAAATTATTCTTATTGTTATTATTATTATTATTATTATTATTATTATTATTATTATTATTATTATTATTATGAAATATATAAAAAAAAGCTCTATCTTGAATTGAAAAACATCTTTCATGTGTATCGCTCTTGCTAGGATACATTAAGGAAATGATCGGGTCAGCTGTTGTGTACCAAAAAATTGCGGGTTAATGTAACGAAATATTTTGGAAAAATACAGCCATCGTTGTTACTCTAATATTTGTTATTACGATAACAAACGTTGTTGATATTGTTAATATTATAATTTTCATCATGATCATTGATAACATTTCATATGTATTGAACATTGAATCACTACAATGGTTAATTTTATACCGCTTGCATATCGACATAGCAAGAGTACTGGATTTTCTATACTCCGAATTTGCTTAGGAAAGGCAATGTTGTCACAACTTCCATTACATTCTTCAGTCAAAGAATGGGACCTTTTTACTTAGTCAAGGATAATCAATTATTATTATTATTATTATTATTATATTATTATTATTATTATTATTATTATTATTATATTATTATTATTATTATTATTATTGGAGGAGTGTACACAGCAGAACCGGTTAAATACTGTCATAAAATTCTGTCACTGCTGTTTTTGCCTTTAACAGTTTTGACATCCTTAAAATAGCTATCAGTTCAGTACAGGGATCGTTTAAATCCGGTACACTTCTGTCCCTGTTATTTTTGGCCTTGTGCCTATTCAAGGAATCATTATTATTATTTTTATTAAAAGTGTGCCGATGAGACTGTCGCTGGCATGTTAGCATAATACACTGCGGTATTTGTCAAGTAATTTTATGTTCTATGATAAAAAACTCATCAGGGTCAAATTAACCTTTGACGTCTCTAGTGTTTGTATAATAAGTACCGCTCATGTATTAAGCTCCATCATATCGATCTACTCTTCCAAAGAGGTGTTCCAATGTGCAAAACCTTAGAAATCCGTATTACCATTCTTCAGAATGGTATTGTAAATCTTCAGTAGAATTGCACAAAGGGAAGAGTGCTTGACTAAATAGTATACCTCCCTTTGCGTTGTGAGTTCGAATCCCACTGAGGACAAATGTTGCGCCAAAATATATGCATCCGTTAAATATCTGTATCGATATAATCAACCGCACGCATTCTCCAAGTTTGAGATGCTGTGCCAAAGCTGGAAGAAAAAAATAATATCATGGTAGAAGCTGTTAAGTGTTTCAATAAATACTTGACTACATTTCATCTAATTGACAAGATTTATCATTTCACGATCAACAAAACATATGACATGCGTTCAATTTGATTCTATCAATAATATTCTTCTTTCATAAATTTCTGACCCTGCATCAATCTATCGAACCCCCACTTAACTCACAATATCATTACTATTATCAACATTCTCCTCATCGTTATTACTACAATCTCTTTTTAATAATAATAATAATAACAATAATTGTTATTATTATTATTATTATTATTATTATTATATTATTATTATTATTATTATTATTATTATTATTATTGATTGAGAGAGCAGTGTTTGCCATCAAAGTGACGCAGGGGTAAAATATACGAAGCCCAGTAATACCCATCATGACTACCCGTCTGATAAGGATACACCAGGCACATGCATCACAACCATATGTGCGCGACATGGTGGTCTCATATCAAGATAAACACCGCATGACCTTGCAGGTGGGGGCCCTGTTAGAATTTTCTTCTGGTTGAGTAACCCATCCCGCTCGAAAGGTCCCTGAATAAGGGTTGTTTAAGGATGTTGAACGAAGCACCCATGTTTCCAGAGGTGAATTATTCAGACCCCAGAGAATTCCTCTCAACACATGGCTATGATGCTCCCCCATTATTATTATTATTATTATTATTATTATTATTATTATTATTATTATTATTATATTATTATTATTATTATTATTACTAATACTGTTACTTCTCCTAGGGTGACGGCGTGTCAGAATCGGCAGAGCAGCAGGAACGTATAACCTGCAGTGATTAGCTCTGTGTCTCTACCTTAGGAGTCCAAAAACGCTGACATCGACTTTCAGTTTGGTCCTTCGAATGTCAACAAAAATTAATAAACATCTCCAAACTTTTACTGGTCTTGTACCTATGTTTGAAATCTAATTTTCAGAGCACTTGAAATTAGAATTGGTGGAATACAGAACCCAAGCTGGAAGCGGGGCTTGTAGCATCATCTTCATCCTATCTTTTAAATGCCGCTCAGCTCTATTTTGCACACTTAGTGCAATAAATTCAAATAACATGCTGGTGTCAATAAAATCGAGTATAACCTTTCATATAAATGGTCTAGCATTGGTGCCTATATGAGAAACACATTATTATTATTATTATATATTATTATTATTATTATTATCATTATTATTATTATTATTATCATTATTATTTTATTATTATTATTATTTTATTATTATTATTTTATTATTATTATTATTATTTTATTATTATTATTTTATTATTATTATTATTATTATTATTATATTATTATTATTATGTCAAGGTGGTGAGCATGCACAAATGTTAGAGTGCGGAGCAAAATGCTTGGCGAGAGATCGCCCGTCTCTGTTCACGTTCTGAATACAAATTCCACCGAGGCCGACTTTGCGTCTCATCATTCTGGAGTGGATAAAAACAAGTACCAGCTGAACTCTGAGGTCGATGCAATCAACTGACACCCTTTCCCGAACATGCAGGCCTTGTGCCAAAAGTTGAAACCTATTATTATTATTATTATTATTATTATTATTATTATTATTATTATTATTATTATTATTATTATATCTTAGTATTATTATTATTATTATCTAAGATGGCGAGCTAGCAGAAATGTTAATACTTCGGACAAAACGCTTAGCAGAACTTCTTAAGGATCTTTTCGTGTGAGTACACAAAAAATTCGGGGTCAACTTTGCCGTTCATCTTTCGAGATAGATAAAATAAGTACCAGTTTAACACTGGGGATCTATGGAATCGACTCTACCCCACAACATATCAGGCCTTGCCTTCTACCTGTAACAGAAAGGATTATCATTATTATCATCATCATCATCATCATTAATATTATTATAATTATTATTATTATTATTATTATTATTATTATTATTATTATTATTATTATTATCATCATCATCATCATCATTATTATTATTATTATTATTATTATTATTATTATTATTATTATTATCATCATTATTATTATTATTATTATTATTATTATTATTATTATTATTATTATTATTATTATTATTATTATCATTATTATTATTATTGTTATTATTATTATTATTATTATTAAGTCGGCGAGCTGGCAGGATCGGTAGCATGCCGGAGAAAATGCTTAGTGGCACTTCGTCCGCCTTTATCTTGTGAGTTTAAATTCCACCGAGGTGGAATTTTCCTTTCATGCTTTAGGGTTCGATAGCATAAATACCAGTGAAATACTGGAGTTGATGTAATCAACTAGTCTCCTTCCCCAAAACATTAGGCCTCGTGCGTATAGTAGAAAGGATTATCATTATTATTATGATTATTATTATTATTATTATTATTATTATTATTATTATTATTATTATTATTATTATTATTATTATTATTATTGTTTTTATTATCATCATTATTTCTGCGGTGGACATTAGAATCATTAGAGTGCCGGACAAAATGGTATGTGGTATTTAACTGCGCCGCGTTATGCTCTCTGTTTAAACACCACCAGGGTCGACTTTGCCTTTCATCCCTCATGGGTCGATAAAATAAGTACCAGTCAAGTAGAGGGGTCGATTTAATCGATTCTTGTATCCACTATGGGCTTTTGTAATAAATCAGTATTATTACCCAAGATATTTACTGTATATAAGAGAATGACATGGAAGATATGGTTGTATCACTTTCTGTTTAAATTCCAAATTCCACCTGAATCGCCTTTGCCTTTCATTTTCCGGGGTTAATTATTTAAGTTGTATTATTATACTAGAGTATATTTAATCAGCTTACACTTCCACCATGCACTTACTTTATAGCAATGTGATGAACTTAGAAACTGTTGCTATTTTTTCTATAGAAATAATTGTTATAATCATTATACTTGTAGTTATTACGGATTCGACTATGAAACTGAGCATTCAGTACTTTTATCGTTTTGTTTTTTCATACATGTCTGGAAAATGGCAGCCATTATCAGGCTACATTGGTAAAGTGTTTTAAACACTGAGTATCTAATATCATTTGTTCTTTGTAACGCTAAGCTAGGTATGAAATAAATGTGGCTGATATCGTTGTTCAGGATTTTATATATTTATACTTATGTTTCTTTTTGTTATATTTTTGTTTAGTTATGTATTAGCGGCATAGTTAGAGGTATTTTTGGAATATATAAAATCTTAAAGCTACTTCCGATTGATGGAGAGGGAGATTCACACTGCGTTGCTAACATTACATAAAAAGGCATTTCTATCACGAATTTCCCTTTTCCTCTAATGTATGTGTGAGAATTTAAGGACTCTATGCATTTATTAATTTTATTCTTTTTTCTTATTGACGTTGCTGTTATGATTATCAGTATTATTGTTATTTATAAATAGTGTTAGTTATAATATTTCGTTGCAGAATCGAGTAATAGAGATCAAACAAACAATATGCAGTGTACAAAATGCCTTGCTGTTTTTCCTTATAACATGTTACAAGCCTTGTGCCTATAGTAGAAAGAATTATAACATGTTATATCGTCTTAAATAAGTTTTATTCGTATACTCCTGAGAGTATTAAAAAATAACTAGTTTCAATAAATTTTTTGATTGATTATACGTCTTCACATAATCTTGTCGGCACTAGAGCTCCTTTACGTTTATTTTAAGTTGAACGAAAATTGATAGTTGGCAGAAACGTTGGACGGGCGGGATCTGCCTTACAGTATTTCATTTCGTCCCTCTTTTATTTGGTCTCAAATGCCACGGAATTTTACTATGTCTTTCCCATATAACAGATATATTTATTGAAAATTAATTTATTATAAAGCGGTTTATGCAATCCATTGTAACCTGCTAAAAACTTTGTGAGCTATTGAATTCATAAAACCTGTTAACAATATCTTGTTAGTCATTAATAGACTTAAGTTATGATTTTCTGTGTTGTACTTCGTAGACTATCGCTTATAATGATGCAGCTTCTAAACTAATTAAAATAAAATTTCGAACGACTAAAGTAAACGTAGTTTAATCTTTGGATGTCGCAAGGGTGAAATGCAGAGTAAGCTTTAGCAAAATTTGAATTCGGGAGAGACAAAGGTTGTGTTTGCGATATATATATAGCAAAATATTTAGAGAATCAGGCAAAATACCGAGTGGCATTTCATCCGATATAGTGACTTCAGATCT